>NW_006800404.1:161785-262157 GCF_000485575.1 Poecilia formosa
ACAACCTAAAGAACATTACTAATAGTAAACAAAAAAAAAAGAATATAAAATATATAATTCTATCAACTACAGGGGATCTCTAAGTCCGAACAAATCAAAGATGTATCAGATAATAAGAACGCATAATAAAATATAGAATGGATGGATTTCTTTAGTAAGTAATAACACAGACGTCCACTTGATGGCAGCACTACATAAATAGTAAAGACAAAGAAACAAGCTGGTGGATTTAACTCAGAAGGAAAATAAAAGTGAAAAACCTTTTCAGTTGGAGTTGAAACAATGCCCATCAGCATTTTTAACTCTTCAACCTCCTTACTGCAGGTATTCAGAGGATTTGCAACCAGCACCAAGGTTTTATTAAAAAGAAACTGAACATATCTTCAAAGGAGGTTCTCATACTTGGATTTATGATTACCAACTGTCGAGTTGCACAAATATTCAACGAGCACACAATCATTTTCCTGTTTGACTTTTCATTTCAGGAATGATAATCTGTCTATTTTGGAAGTCAATGCCAGACTTGTTGTTTTGCACAGATGTTATACCTAACATCAGTGACAGCTCCAACTTTAAAAAGCAGCAACAGTCAGAGTCATAAAAAAAAGCTGCCAAACAGGTCAGACTCCAGTTTTCCATCCTGGAAAATCATTTGATACGAAGCAACTGAAACAACCTGCAGCGTAAGAAATGAAGCACCAGAATAAATCAAAGCAAAGAGTTTCTATTTTTCTCTCCAGACAGAGAGCTGCTCCCTCCATGACATCTAACAAAAGCATCTGTCAAACAAGACAGCAGCTGCCAGCTCAACGCATGACCCAGTAGGGCACGCGTCCCTCATTTATTTATGGAAATTAGCTGAGCACCGTGACAGTGCAGATATCCCCCAAACACCTCCTCCACCGCACACTTTGTGCTATGGGTCCTGGGGGGTCTTTACCCCTCTTTGACCTCCAGCACCCCACCCAGCTCCATCCCCTTTAACATGGAGGTGTTCCTCCATCTCTCTTGAGGAAACGTTTTTCATCCATCAGTTCTCTTCCTTATTGTGTTCATCCCACACCCATCATCTGTTTTTTAACGGTAAAACAGCAGAACTGAAGATTGAAAAGTGGTAATGAGCTTGACGTCGATCTGGGACCAAATGACATACACACACACAGTGACCCGCCTCCTCAAACCACCAGACGACAGATCGCATTCAGCCTACTCACGCATTGTTCCCATCTGACATCTAGACAACTGACAGGTTTAGGATGTTTTCACACCTGATAGTCCAGTAGACTCAGTTTGATTGAGAACCAAACTTGCAAAATTTATTACATTTTCAGTTGTTGCAGTTTGCTTTCACACTGCACTGGGTCAAACAATCCAACCTGTGCCCCTTGCACCCCACTCACCTGTGGGGCCGCTGCACCAAGAACTGCTGAAGGAAATGGCACAAAAACCTCTAAAGACACAAAATGAAAACAAAACTGGAGTAGTGTTGTAATTTGTTGTAGGGCTTCCTTTTTATTTTGGTAAAAGACCACAAGTAATTTTTCCCGTTTGTGTGTTTTGTTGGTTGTTTTTACCCAGCATTCTCTACGCTGTAGTCCGCTTCTTGCTTTTGAAGTGGTCTCCAGTCTGCTTGGCTTTGACATATTTATTTGAACAGCACCAGAGTTTATTCCAAATGAACCAAGACTGAGATTTGTACTTGGACCAGATCAAGTTCACATCAGAGTTTGATTACACATCCTCAAGTGACCCAGACCTTCCAGACAAACGAACTAGTCTGATTAAAGCGGTCTAATCAGGGCTGGTGTGAATGCAGTCTTAGCCTAATTCTTGCTAACTAAGCTGATGTGTTCTGGATGTATCCAGTGTAACTAGATGCCTTTGTGCTGTTTTATCATTGCTGTGATGAACACACACTGTTTTGATTAATTCAGTTCAGTTTTCCTGTAGGAAGGAAGTCCTGATGGTAGTCTTCTCAAATTGTCACTTCTCCAAGTCTTGTGTCTCACTTATGTCCATCATTGTAACTACTGATCTCCCTCCACTAATGGAAATCCAGAGAGACTGTAGGAACACAGAGTGTCATGAGAATGCGTCTGCAACAAACCGTTAATTCCTCTTCCTACGCAAATGTAGGTCACACTGAGCCAAACCCCCCTCTGTGACTGTGTGTGGCCTCAGAGCTCTGGGACTGGTGTGTGAAACCTCAGATCTGTCGCTCCTTAACCTCTACAACTCTTGACCTTCCATCACCAGCTGAACTTGCGTGAACATTGGAAATACTCGGCAGTATGCTGTTGTCAGCACATGAGTGCTCAAGACCCTTCCCTGGAGGCTTTGTATGTAACTGGGTCATACTGTTGTCTCCCCCGTATCAACGAGGTTGCATTTCTTCCTCTCTCCCCTCATTCCTGTTGCCAAAGACTGCTGTCATATTCTACCCTGCTGTTTTGTGTTGCATTGGTGGGCCCTGTGTTCTCGCCCCCTTGCTGGCATCTCCTCAAAGAGAACATCCAAAGCATGACTAAGGATGAAAGGGACCGGCAAGCGGCTTGCAATGCATGCATAATCCAAAATAGCAGCAAAATATGGTTCCTAAACCAGTTTTTTTCTCACAATCTAAATCAAGGAAAGCAGAATATGCATCAGTCTTGAATCATGCGTCCTCCTATATAAAATACACGGAGAAGTGAGTTGATGTTATTTCGAGACAGTTATTTTCTGGAAATTTAGACAAGATGCATAGACGCTATATTGCCAAAAGTAAAGACTCTCTTGGTTTTACACATATGAACTTGTACGACATCTCATTCTTTTGTTTCATCTCACTGTTTACTTTGTTATGTTAGCTACATATTAATAATGTGAATCTGGTGGTTTTATTAATGTTAATCTGTTATTTTTTATTTTTTTTATTACCCTCCACTACCATTGGCACAACAACGGCCATGCTTTCTCACCTTTGTACCGGTAACAGTTTCAGTTTTCCTAAAAAGACTTTCTACAAAGTTTAGGAGTGTGCTTATGGAAATTTCTGGGCATTTTTCCAAAAACACATTATAGTGAAGTTAGACACAAAAGTCTCCACTGCTCTGAATTCCAGTGGCTGCATACTTTAAGCCACTGCATTGCACGTGGTGACGTGAGGCTTGGATTTGCTTGAGATATTTTAAAGACCACATAAAGTTTGGTGGTCTGTAGCTATTGACTCTGTAGGAGGTTGGTGAAGGTTTTCAACTCCACCTATCACGACGCTGCACTGGAATTCACTGAGCTCTTAAAGACGACCCTTTATTTTGCACAAGTTTGCAGGAGCAGTTTGTCTGACCTCAGTTCATAACTTGTTATTATGTGGAGCATACTTGTATATCAGAAATATACATTGAGAGGAAATGGTGTTTCAGAGGATATTGATGAATTTGGCTCTTTAGATGGACATCAAACAGCACTTGGAATTGAAGCAGCACCTGCCACATCTTGATGGCCAAGGGAAGGGAGTATAACTCCGTTGTCAGCAGTAATGTTTATGTACTAGTCTGTGTTCCGTCTCCATGTTAACCAGCAGTAGGGGTCTATGTGAGTTGGTAGTCCCGACTGCTTCCATTACTGCATCTAGTTTCAAATCAGACATTCACCACAGCATCTGGATGTACATTATGTTTCACAGCAGACCAACAAGATGGAAGCATACTAACAACCAGCTCGCTGGTACCACCTGGAATCAGATGCATTGCATAGGTGATGATCATGTTCATTAACATTAACAAGATGGAGTAAGGCAGTTGTTTCCAGAAGGTCATTGCTAATGACTCTGCTGCTTATTCTCTGTTTTTCCACCATCTACTTTCCTTCCTCAGTAATGCATGATATTGCTAGTATTTATCTGTGTTCAGTCTGGTGTGGTGGTGTGTGTGACTTCCCCATGGTGCTACCGCTTCTTGCATACTGTAAGATGGGATAGACTTCATCATTTTGGGATCTAAACGGGATAAAGCAGAAAAAAGCAAACAATTCTGTGGCAGCAGAACTGGACACCCTCTAAGCCTCCAAAACCCTGGAGGATAATCTATCCCACAAACCCCAGCATTTATGTGGAAAAGATTTCACTTCAGGGATAGACGCACAGTTGTTTGAGAGCTGATTTATCACCGTCTATGAGCTGCACAGACAACTGAATCATGAGTCCTCACGAAGAACATAAAGTCCACTGAAACTGGATGCTTTCCTAAAGCCCTGAAATGAAAATCAAAGCCTGAATGAGTCAATTTTATTCTCTTCAGCAGACTCACTGTAACCTCAAAACTTCTCTTTGGTTTCTTTGTTCAAGCAATAAACATTTCTTGCAGTTTTTCATTCAGATTCGTTGCTCCACATTCTTACATCCCCAGCCGACATTAGGCTCATGCTGTGCCACACATTATGATCCACAAATCAGCTGCTATATGTCCGTTCACCCGATGAAAGACTTCCACTGTTTGTTTTTTCTGACGCTGACCTGGATAAAGTGCCTCGTCAGCAGCGAGGCTTCTCCTCTTTGTTTCCTCCGTCATGCTCTTATTTTGTCTCCCTCCAGCGCTCCTCCTCTCAGTTCTTCCTCTTTCTAAAGTTAAGTCTGCCGCGGTGAGATAACATTGTGTCTGCAGGCTCGGCATTAGCATTTTTTTTTTTTTACTGAACTATCTGTATCATAATCACTATATGTGTTCTTAATATACAGAATTCTACTGAGGAGGAAAACAGGATTACTTGTTGCATCCTGGCACTGACCATGAGGAGTCTGTTCTTGGGGACCTGATAGTATTTATAAAACTGAAACCCAAAGTTCTGCTCAAAAGTTTGAAATTCTCCTTAAGGGAGCAGCATTATGTGTTTTCCAGGCACATAGTGCCATTATATAGCACGATCAGGTAACTATTACCTTCAGTTGTTATAAAGAATGCTGTATATATGCAATTTGACTTAAAAGAGATTTGATATTGTAATTTAATGACATGAAATTGGGACTTTGTCTCTTTAAGAAACTCCTGCTCTTTCTGAAACTCCGCCTTCAGAAAGTCATCACAACTTTGCTCTTCTATTAACCCTTTAGCAACATTTTTTACCAGCGTTGCACTGAGAAGTAGCTCGTATAATGAGCTCAGCAGATTCAAAGTTTCACCAAGTGTTTGCTAATTGCTGCTGGCTAGTCTGAAGGAGCTGAGTGGGGGAGGAGCTTCATCAAAGCAACACTCTAGGAATGTTTTTGATGAAGGACTAACATTATGACATAATGTAAAGCTAAAACAAAGTTGATTTTTACATATTACCGCCCTTGTTATTGCCTAAATATTTTTACTCTCACACCTTGAGAGTAAATCTTTCCTAACAGCACTAAAAATCACCATTTTTGTGGACTAGAAGGAAAATGGTGCATAGCTGAGCTTGGTGAGTTTGTATTCAGCCTGTCTGAGTCAAAACTTTACAGAAGTAAGTTTTGACCAGCACTAAAGACTGAAACCTGAGTCTATTCTTCTACGCAAAATAGTTCAAACTCTGTCAGATTGGACTGAAGAAGACCAAGTTCATGGTGTTCTGACAAATGAAAATATGAAACATAAAATAAGCCAATTTGCAATCTCATATAAGTGGAGTGAACAAATAGTGCTGATGTTTTCATGTTATTTTATTTAAACACACAGAGAAAAAGGTTATTAAATTAGTTCTAGCTGTTTATTTTCAGGGTTACTTGTTCCTCAGTTGGTATTCCTGTGACATTGTTTCTGGCTCTGCTGTGTTGGTTGGTTTCCATGGCGGTAAAGGGTCAGTTTTTGTCTCCATCCTGAAAGCTGTAGGCCTTCCTCGGTGTGTCAGGAAACATTCAGTTCCCATGATGAATCACCTGCGGAAACCAGCCGACGAGGTTCATGACTGATGGCCTTACCATAGAATCAAACACTGATTTTGTTATTTTTACTAATTCTTTAAATCATTGTAAAACACATAATATGAGGGAAATGCAGTATAATGAGCAAATACAATATGTATTATTTGCCCTGCCCTTGAAAACAATGCCCTGTTTTGTGTTTGTCTAACAGATAAAATCCCTGAAGTTTTTATCTTCTGACCTAAAGAGGAACGACCTAGAATCAACACACAGCTTCAGTTATTACAAATAAAACCTAGCAATCAGGCCCGAAACCTGGGAGTAGTGATGGACTCTGACCTGAACCTTCAGAGCCACATAAAGACAGTTACAAAGTCGGCCTCCTGTCACCTGAAGAATATCTCCAAGATTAGAGGAATTATGCCTCAGAGTGATCTAGAGAAACAAATCCGTGTGTTTATCTTTAGTCACATTGATAACTTCACAGGTCTGACCAAGAAATCAATCCTCCAGCTGCAGCTGATCCAGAACGCTGCTGCTGATGTTCTCACTAAAACCAGGAAGACAGAGCACATAACACCAGTTCTAACTGCCTTCCACTGGCTCCCTTTAGCTCAAAGAATAGACTTTAAAATACTGTTGTTAGTTTATAAATCACTGAACAGCTGAGCAACAAACAACATTAAAGATCTGCTGTTGTTGTATCAACCTTCCACACCCCTCAGGTCTTCTGGTTCTGGTTCTGGTTCTGCATCCCCAGAACCAGAACCAAATGAGGAGATGCAGCATCCAGCTTCTATGCACCACAAATCTGGAACAAACTTCCAGAAAACTGTAAAACAGCTGAAACACTGACTTCCTTTAAATCTCGACTAAAAACCCACCTGTTTAGAGTTGCCTTTGAAGCACAATTTATTAAGAATTTAATGATGGCACTTGATTAAATGTAATGTTTCGATTGTTGATTCTAAGTTGCATGACTTATTATTTTTTGTGTGTGTTTTTATGATGTAAAGCACTTTGAAATGTGCTATACAAATAAAAGACTCATCTGGAACCACTGAATAAACCGGACTGAATCTAAACTCTACAACTATTTAGAGACAGGTAAGCTGTAGAATGAGCAAAACATAGTCAGCTAGTATCAAAACGAACTTATGTGTGAACTAGAGTGAATGAAACAAAAAGTGCCAACAACAAGCTGCAACTTGAGCAATGAGAACCTGCTTGGTTACCAGGTGTGTGTGTTTTATTAGATGGAGGTAAATGTTGCGTGGCGGCCCTTAGGCTTGGTAGCGGCTATGCATGCAGCATTTTGGGGAAATTGTAATCTGGGATTTTACAGAAAAGCTATGGATTCAACACATTGGAATGACACACAGCTTTTCATGAACTGTGTGATGCTGTGAGAGCTCTGGTGAGGCCAGCTGCACATTGTCTCCACAAAAATAAATAAATAAATAAATAATTAAATTTAAAAAAAAAATAAAACACATAATCATCATCATCCTGCCACTTCCTGTCATCTTTGTGGTTTTTGCCAGTACTAACATCCGACCACGTGACTTTGTGATGCGAATAATAGTGTTTCCATTACAATTCTGCATAATACATCTATTTCAATGTGGCTGAAAACCACCTCATCCTAGCACAAAAACCTTTTAGCGAAAGACATGATTTCTTTTTCTAAACTGCCATGTTTGCAATAGGTGAATTTATTTTTGTAATTTCAACTTGCGCAATTTGATGGTTAATGGAAACTCAGCTACATATCAAGGTGATCCACACTTCCTGTAGGACATTAAACCTGTCTGTATGTCCTGGGTTCCTAACAGAGAGAAAAACATCAACTGGGCTTGTTGGTGCCACCAGACCTCCTCCAACGTGTTGCAGTGTTCTTGCTTCATACCTGACTTGACCTTCACGCTGATCTATGCCAGTTTGATAGCCTGCAGTCAGCACACAATGCAAACACATAGCTGCCTTTATGTAGTTTCAAAATCATGCCTATGATGCTGATCTTTGCAAAGCAGCCAGTCCGGGAGCCATTCATTTTCCTTAACGCTGATTAGCTTGATAGCTTCTAAGATGGTTTCCAAGGTTCATATTGATGCAACATTTATTGTTTGAACTATTATAATAGGTAGTTATAACTGTAAGCTTATTTTAGCTGTTTGTAGGCTATTGTGGTCCACAACGCCTGCAAATACCGGGCTTCACTGTAATCCATTTTCTAACTCTGTTCTCTGTGGATTCAGATTGCAGAGCAGACAGAATGTTCTCAAACTCAAAATGGCGCGTTTGCTACGAAACACTTATTTGGCGGATTAAACCACACCCCCCGTATCTCTGCACAGCTTCCTTCAGCGATGGTCATTATGTTTGATTCATTATTCATTTTCATAAGATCCATAATTCATGGTTTCGGTTGAAGTGCATCTCTCTACATATGAACAGCAGAGGGTCCTTAGGGTTTCCATGTTGCTGCAGTCATGCACGCGCCACACTCCATGTCCCAGATTAGGAATGTGGAGAGGCAAGAAGGTGGAGGGGGGAGGAGGGGCAGGGGGCGTAATGCAGAATAAACTGTGGGAATGATAGGCTCACTGGTGACTGGTTCATCTGCTGATGCTGTGGTTTATGTGCAGTGAATCTGCAGAGCTAATATAGAAAAAGTGAGTGTCAGTGTGTCAGCTGGAAGACCTGATAAATATCTTACTATATAACATGCATTAGAATAGAGACTAATGATGTTTTATAAGGGACAATGGATGAAAGCAAACTGTCTTGCCGGCATATATTTACATCTTTACTTGTTATTGATTTTCTTTAGTGTTCGTGTATCTTACTAAAATAATGGCCTAAGTCATTTTTTTTGTTTTACCAAAAGTGATTTTAAATCATCTTATGGATAAAAAAAAAAAAAAGGTCGAATTTTTTTTAACAAAAATACTTTGGGCAAAAATGACTTAGGCAGATAAATAGTGAGTTGAAAAAAAGGGCAGGACAGGAAAACAAACTTCAATTAGTTTATTACAAAAATAATTTTTTACTCATTTAGTTACCTAAAAAAGATGTAATAAATAGTTCTTCTCGTCACTTTTACTGTTATCACCACAGTTCCACAAAATATTGTGAGAAAACATTTCAGTCCATGTTGTTCATCCATACCAGATATAAAATCAGGTGAAAAGAAAAGGTTTTATGAGTGAAAATAGAACAAAATCCAATGTCACAGTGCGAGTTCCAGAGGTTTTGTACACATGAATTCGGATGCCATACCAAAGCCTTACAGGGATTGTTTAAAGTTTTGAAGAAAGCGTCTGTTGAAATAAAACAAATTGCAACGTTAGAGAACAAATAGCATCATAAATCCCAAAAAGCACACCAGGAATTAAAAACATGGTTAACATCCAATGGAAACCACCCCAACGTGCTGATTTTCTAGTCATTCGTCATCCTGTCAAACCTCCCCAGATAAGACATGAAACACCTGTCCTGCCCTTTTTTTCAACTCACTATTTATCTAAAAAAAAAAGAAAAAAGTGCTCTCATAAGACTGCACTAAGCCGTCCTTAGTGCAGTCTTGTGAGAGCTTTGCAGTCCTGCTGTATGAGGCGTTTTCTCTCAGAGGTATAAGATTAGCACAGTGTTGTAGAAATTTCTGGCACATGTGCAAAGCGTTTTACATTTTTTTAAAAAGAGTTTGCTAATGGCTGCTTCCTGTCTGCTGCACAGAAACAAAGAGAAGTTCTGTGACCTGCTTTTCTCTAACTACGTAAAATTGATAGAGGCAGCACTTTTTAAGACAAACATGAAACTTTAGGGGAGGTTAGTAGTGCAAAAAAGTAGAGGATGTGGTGAGGCCCTGATGACATAATCGGTGGATTATGAATTATCTCTCTCGTGGATCTGTGGGGTCAGAAAATGTTCCTTCCCTTGGGATCTGACCTCAACTTTGCAGCTGAAATCAACTTCACTCTGTGTGAGTGAGAGTGTGCTTGACCAAAATCTCCAGAGACTATTTCATGTGTGCACTTTGAAGCTCACTGCAAAAGGTGGAGCATGAGGCAGAATAATACAAAAGATCCCAGGCCTGACCTATGACCTGCAGCATCTAGCTGCGCCCATCCGCTCCTGCCCTTCATCCTCTTGGCACTTGTTTGTCTAGATGGAGAGGAGGAGCAGCAGCTGCCTGTCAGTAGGAAGCTGGAATAGAGGAGGTATACTGAGTGAAGCGTATTATGTAGGAAAATTCATCTTCCTTAAGTTTTCTTTTATGTTTGGCACAGATTAATGTTGTTATCACGACATAAGTTTGGATTTCTTACATTTTTTCTCATTTCCCTGAACTTGTACCAATAGTTTTAATGTGACTGAACAGAAAAATTGCAGATGGGGCCATTAAAGATGCAGTGTGTAACTTTTGTAAAAAAGTGCTTTTTTCTCTCTTTTTTTTAAAACATATTTGTTAAAACTGTCACCATGTCATGGCAGTATGTTATGACACAGATAATCTCTGAAAAGCTCAATCTCCTCCACCTCCACCATGAGTTACTGTTGCTGTCCAGTTAGAGCCGGGAGGCGGGTCTGAGAGCGGCTAATCAACCTCATGGATTGACAGCGAATGCTAAGGGTAACTGGCATTCACATCAGTCAGAGCCTTAGCATTCACATGAATGCTCAGCAGAGCCTTAAGATTCACGACAGGCTCTGCTGATGGGGATAAGCTGCACTGTAGCAGAGAGCAAGGGTGAGATAAGGGTTTTATGAGCAGTGCATACATGACCATGATTAACAGCGCTAAGAGCCTCCCCCTGGCTCTGATTGGTTGTTTCTGGTTAGCACAAGCAGAAGGCAGAGGAGCTTTTTTTTCACAGATTATCTGTCTCATACCATACTGTCATAACATAATGACAGTTTAACAAATATGTAAAGAAACATTTTTTTTTTTTTTTTACAAAAGTTACATAGTGCAGCTTTAAAATGTGGCTCAGTGGCCAGAGTAATCATCCATGTCAAGTGGCCTACCGATTAGTGTACAAATTTGTTTTTCCTTCCACTCAACTTTTTATTAACATTTATTAACTAGTTATCTGTCTGTGTACTCTGTAAACAGACAGATAACCAGTAAAAATTAGGGAAAAACAGTTTGAAATATTTTACCTCCTGTGTCATGACTGCATAGAGATTCACTTTTAAATAAATGAACTATTTGGTGATATTTTAGTGTGTTTGTGAGTGTGAATGGGTGAATGCGGCTCTTGTGTACAGTGCTCTGACTGGTCAGTATGAATGTAAAAGTGTTTTATGAGTTCAATCTGTTTACCTGTATAAGCAAGAATTATTCTGAGATGTTCAATTCCAAGTTATTTCATCAAGTCAGCAGATTAAACAATGTTAAAAACATAGAAAATATTGTTTTGTAAGGCTGGTTTTCTAATATAGGCTAATTTGAAAGAGTGAAATTAAAATTAGATATCAGTGTCTCACACACACACACACACACACACACACACACACAGAATTTCTGCAACTATAAACAAGAAAAACATGAAAATGCATATTAGGGAAAACTTAATTCTCCACAACAAAGTAGGTTGGTGTACATCAGTGCTCACATAGTTGTTTTTCTTTTAGCCATCGGAAATGAAAAATTCTAAGATCTAAGATCTGCTGCTGTTTTTAAGTAAATGTAAGTGGCTCTAGTAGCCGGCTTGTGAAAGGCTCAGGAGGTCTTCTGGAAAACCTTCATGTTGACTTTGTGTCTTTGTCTTCAGCACTCTCACCAAGCAAAAGCAGAGCAGTAAATTCTAAGTTCGAAGAAATAAACGCTTGCTGAGATAGCTGTGGTTGCCATAATGTGCCCTTACAAAACTACTACATTTTCTCCTGCCAAAGCTCCTGCCAGGATAAGTAAAGCTAATGCAGCATGCAGCTTCATAAAATGCAAACAGACATGAGGGGAAGTTTTCTCTGCATCCTCCACAAGCAAATTTATCCTAGTAAATGTTTATTTCTTTAGTGAAACCCATAATGCACAGTAATGCTTTGACCTGCAAATAACAAGAAAGCATGATTCAATTAAAAAACCTTTTCACCATCTACTTATTTTATTTTCCATTTAATTGTCAGATTTTGAGTACTTGCACTCCGTTCGTCTGTTTTTCCAGTCGACTTGTGTGGAAAGCCCCAGGGGTGTCTGGGATGTCCCAGAGGGAACCTGCTGCCGAACTCTGGTAAATCACCATCTGTCCAAATCCTGAGATCACCTGACCCGAAACCGTCGACTTGACCTTTACCCCGCCGCCCCTGCACGTGCCTGCTGGCCCATCACCCTGCACACGCGCCCGAATGCTAAACAGGACGACGCTGACTAACATTAGTTAAACCTAACACCCTGCTGTCCAGACGACAGCATCAAGTCTGGGTTTTGTTCATCTGGACTACCTTTTTACAGTTCAGCACCTGCTGTTATGCAGAACTGATTGTATATCTCTGCATACGAACTGGATGTATTTTTGTAAATTGGGGTGACATTTGTTGTAAATCAGCCCAATATGATTACATTTATATTGGGCTGAATTTTTGAACTGAAGTTTTGCCTTTGAAGAAAAGATCTAAATGAATTCATCACTTTTCTCTCCATTTATGCAACATCTACCCAGGCTGGATCTACAAGGATGTGGTTCCCTGGGCTGGAGCCGGTTTGAGGCCCTATCCAGTGGAGCAAAATTCTGCTAATAATGCACATCATTAATAATCCATCCCTAAGTCCAGTGGGAGGGGTGAGTTTTATATAAAGTACAATGAAAAACATGCATTTAAATATAAAAAATGTCTTTGGGACCCCCAAAACATTGATCCCCTGGGCTCCTGCCCATGTCAGTCCTTATTAAAATCTGGCCCAGTTTCTACTGAAGTCTCTCACCATTCAAACAGAAGTGAATCTAGCTTCTGAATGATGCGGCATAACTGAAAATCTACCAACACATGGTTGTCCAGGTAAGCGCTTAAATTCGGCAAGGAGAGCAAGAAAACACAGAAAAAAAAGAAAACAAGTAAGTTGTAGTAACTCTGGAGGAGCTGCAAAGATCCACTACTCAGCAGAATGAAAAAAATACACATCACAGTTTTAGATAAATATTCTCTACCGGGCATTCGTTGTTGTTTTTAAAGAACCACCATTTTTTTTTTATATTCTTAAGATTTAAAGTAAAGCTAAACATAAAATCTAGCAAAAAGAGGACAGTTGTTTTTCTGTGGGATGGAAAATGATGTAATAAATTAAAAATGCATATACATTCCAAACTAATGACAAGAAAAACAGATTTAAAAACATATCACTAATACTTTTAGTGTCGTTTTTTGTTGAGGTTCATTGCAAATATAGCAATAAAGTTAAAATCTGTTAAAGCCTGCACTTGTTATTATTGTATTTAAACTTAGAAACATTAGCTAATTCTTTTCACCCAGAGTTATTAAAAGCCATTGTGGAAGCTCCAAAGAGTTGCAGACCCCTGGACTAAACATACAGGCTGAGGAAGGGTTTGGTTCAAAGCATTCTCATGTGTTAAAATGGCCTAATGAAAGTAAATATCTAAGTTTGTACAGCTAATAATCTACAACAAGACTGCAGCAAAAAGTCACCCTACAAAGTACTGACCAAACAACTGCAGGTGACACTAAGATTTTTATAGGTTAAGAAACATTTTGAAGTTGAAGTTTATAAATTTGAAAGTGACAACAGATGAGAATAGTTTTGCAATAGACAATCAGTGATTGGTGAATAAACCTGTGTGTGTCCAACTGTCATAGTCAGTGTCGGGCCAAAGCAGGACAACACGTCGTTGTGTAAGAGTCGTCAGGGGTAAAGTCCAGGATAAGATTCTCTAACTCTGCGTTGCTTCTGGTAAACCTGCAGTCATTCAGATATCATATCGTCCCATTTAATCTGCTCTCATGGAATTCCGTAGCCAGACGGACAGATGACTGTTCAGAGAGATTGCAGTTTTCCCGGATTCCCGATCGGAGGTTACAGAAAGCAGAAAGTGCTTTTCTCAAACTTTGGGCAGAATGAACCAGCCTTATAAAAGGTTCTTACAGACTAAAAGTGCCAATGGAAGTCAAAAGGCTGCCTGTAAAGTATGGAGTATAGAGTTGTAATAGCATATTTATTCCACAGAACAAACTGATTTACATTTAGTGTAAACTTGTAGTATGGCAGCTCATGTCTCTGTGGTTGTAGAAATTTGTTGAGTTTTTTTTTTTTTTTTTACAAGCTGATGGCACAGAATGCAGTCATTAAGGAACTGTTTTTATATGTGTGTGTGTCAGTTTTTCCGTTTTTCTCACATTCCAGCGAGTGGAGGTAACACAGCTGTACACTGCTATTAGAAAAGCCAGAGGAACGCTGCGGTCCGCTCCCCTGGAAGCCTCGTCTGCTGCCTGGGCCACAGCTCCGTCCTCTGCACACGTTTTCCAGTGGAGTGCCAAGGCACGGAGGACCTCTGCTCCTCGTGACTCTGCCTCAGTCTGCTTCTCTGGCTTGTTTTTTTCCCCCCCATTTTATTGTTGTTTGGAGACATAACCGATTCCCATTGTGTACTTAAAGTAATTTCCTCTCCAATTTGGCTGAAATCAAGCACAGTTTCAATGTATAATTAATCTCATCTGACTCTTAGGGAACAGGCTTCTGAAAAAAATGAATTCTGACTTTGAGGGTTAAAAAAAAAGAAAATTGCCTCTGAGAAATGTCAGAATTCTGAGGAAAAAGTCAGAATTTTGAGAAGAATTTCAGAATTTTTTGATTAAAATCAAAATTCCAAGCCTTTATTGTCAGAAGTCTGACAATAAAGGCTTAATCCTTTTATTCTGTAGTTTCCTAATCCTCTTCTGCAGGCTCTAATTCATAATGTGAAAGAAACAAAACCGAGTAGAGTTTCCGAGGGAAAAAAACCACATTATAAATAATCTTACATGATTCCAAAAAGCCAACAAAAGCATGTTATTTTTGCACATCTATTTCCTGAGAAGCTCCAGAAATAGCCTGGTGGAAGGAGACGAGGAGTGTTGACGAACGCTTGAATGAATCTAACGAAAAGCGTTAAAGAGGAAATCTGTCGGCTGTGATGGACTGCTTTTTTCCAAGCCAAGCCTTTCACCAGCAGCGGACTCTGAATAGCAGGAAACCACCAGTATAAATAGTTCTATGGTGTTACGCCTGATGGAGAGAGCTGATCAAAACAACATTAATCAACATTTATGGTCAAGGCCAATAGGAAATGATTTGCATTGCCAGAAAAGGAGAAGATAGAGCTTTGCTTTCCTTCAGGAGAAATGAAAAAAAGGTGTTTATTTTTAATGAACTTGATTAAGTTTTTTGCATTCAGCTTTCATGTTCAGGGCTTAATTTGTTATACTACAAAATGGTTGTTGTGATAACCTTTAGGTTTCTTAAAAAAAACAACAAAACAAAAAAAAAAAACAATGTGTACTTCATCAGAAAAAAACAACTATCCGGGTTGAGTTCGACAGAAAAAAGAGATAAATTTTCTATCATTTTGTAGGGAGTTCTGTTGTTTATGCTTGTTCGAGACATGGCTGTAGGAAAATTCCAGGATCCAGACAACGCTTCCAAGGAATTTTTAGTGCAGGTATGTTGCAATAAGACCCTCTCATCGCACTTTCCTGAGAAAAACGGAATGAAGACTTTATCAAGATAACAGATTTAAGGTGCAGAAACATTCGAATGAAAATGTCTCCTTTACAGAGACCCAGTGAATGGTATGTAATATGAGATCACTATAACACCAATGAGTGAAGTGCTGCATTTTGTAGAGATGAACACCTGTTTCTGTCAAAGGATGCAAAAGGAACATCACAAATGGAAAACAGATTATGACAAATGAGACAGAAGTTTTGAATAACATTTTTTTTCTGAAAATTCAGGAGATTGCGCCATCCTCTGAGTATTCTAACATCTCCACTCAGAATTTAGGTAAGGTAACTTTATTATTTTCACAATTCATACACACGTTAATGTAAAGAGGGATCAAGAAAATTACACTAAAACATAAAACCAACTGTAAAAATAATATAAAAAATTAAGCATCACACAAAAAATGAAACTGTAAAAGTCTAATTTAAAACAAATACTTAGATAGACATGATTAAAAAAATCAAACTGAGAGAGTAACCTCTGACTTTATGGGAAAACTGCAATAAACTGTCTTGTTTTCAATTCTGATTTAAAAAAGCAAACATCTCAGGTTTTAAATGTTGTGTGTTTTCTAGCCATATGGTGCCATTTTAAAGCACAATCAAGTAACAACAAGTTACCTTTAGTTGATATAAAATGCTATAAATGCATTTTATATCAACTATATATATATATATATATATATATTAAAGTTAAGGAGGCCCAATTGCCAGGCATTAAATTGAATAGTCAAAGTTCTTTTAAGTGATACACATCATATTTATAACAACTGAAGGTAATACAGTTCCTTGATTGTGCTATAAAATGGCACTGTGTGCCTAGAAAACACATAATACTGCCCTGCCCTTTAAATGTGTTTCCATTGTTTTAGTGTGTATAATAACCAGTGTGACTGACCCTAATTTTAGAATGACTTCCAGGTCCTCCATGCAAGATTTTGTCCTCCCTGAAATGATTAGACCCAGGGCTAATCATTTCAGGGAGAATCCTGAATCAGAAACCTTTCCTGACTGAAGTGAGGTAATCCTTGCCTGACTGGAAATGACATGAGTACCTATCAACATGACCAACTTAAACAACAGCCAGACAAGCTAGTCAACAGGTTCCAACACACATTATTGTTCACCTTTGTAGATAAACGGAAGGTTCGTTACATAACATAAGGAAACCAAATTGTTTATGACTGAGGTGACGAATGTGATTTTACGAGCATGTTGCTTCGAGCTGTTTTCCCCTATAAATACTTTCACTTTCAGCATTTGGCTTTGGAAGGTGCGTGCGTGTGAGACGGTGTGTGTTGACGCCAGGAGCCCAGGTACTAAACATGAAATGATAAGACGGTTATATAAGCAGGAAAATGAGGAGCTGCCAAGCCTCATAGCACTGAAGTCAGGAGGAAGTCTGCGCCTCTGTTTGGGAAGCACTAAATAAAGGCACCAACACGCACAGTCAGACGCCATGGCTTGTGTTGATGAGCTGAAGAAGTTTGTCTCATGTTTGAAACTTTAACTCTGTTTATTCTTTGGAAATGTAAAGATTGAATATGTTTGGCATTCACTTTCAAAACCGTATGCTGTTTTAGAAACAAAAACCAAACCATAGAGTGCGTTTCCAACTTTCATCTTTCACATCTTCTCGTGTTTTTAGATGTCTAATAATACTCATGAACTTTACTGCTGGGCTATGAAACAACAATAATTTATTTTAACATTTTTTTTGCTCTAATCTCATATGTCTGAGATTTAAAAACATGGAATTAATAGGTTGGTGTAGTTATATTATTATACATAACAGTTAAAGCTATTTCCCTTACTGCCATAATAAAAAGTTTTTATGACTAATAAAAACTACACTCTTGCTACTTGGTTTAAGATAAAACATAGCAGCCAGACACCGCCCTTTAAATATTATTGATTGATATTGACTGTTGATCAGTTAGTCAGTCTAAGTTTCCATGTTTTTAACGTTGTGTTTTTCTGTAAGCATTAGAGAGCCGTGTGGGAGACGGAGATGCCAGGTTCCCTGAGGGAATCTCCCACATTCTAAAAAGTGTATTTGGGCTGTAGTTCATGTTATGGACTCATTTACATTAACCACACTTAATTCTTTTGGTTAAGTGATGACAACTTGTTTGGTTTAGTAATTCAACTTTTCTGTTAAATTAACTTTTGAGTTGAATTAACTTTTTTTCAACTTAAAGGAACTTTTTACTTTGCCTTTACTTTAAACAATTAAGTTCACTGCCGCGTTTGTATCCTACGTCTGACGACATGACACAAGCTTCAGTGAATTGAGCAAACCAACTCAATAAATTAAGTGAAATAAACTTAATTGAATTACTTGTTACCAATTGAAGTAGTTCAGTTAAGTTGGTTCAACTATTTTCTTTTTTCAGTGTAGCACTTTTGAAACATTGGAGCTCCACCTTAGCAACATTGCTTTCTTGGTCGTCTCTCTGAACAAGGTCTTTCTTTTCTGGGTACTCAGTTGGGTTGGAGGGTCTCTGAAGGGCTCTTTTAGTTCCAAACTTCTTTCACTTGGAATTTGTATCAAACCTTTGTTTCATAGCACAAGTTTCTGCTCTTCTCCAATCTACATCTACAGAGAACTCCTCTGGGTCTAGAGCCTGGTTTCTGGTATTGTTGACATATTGTTTTTACTGCTTTTCTTGGTATTTTATCTGTTATATTTTTATAATTTAAAAAAAATCGCCTTTAATTGTTCAGAATTTAGTTTGAAAGCATATAATAAAGTTATTATTCAGACAGCTGAGCTTAGTGGCCTGAGATGACTTAAAAGAAACATCCCAAGATGATTAATGGATCTGCAGGAGCTCAATTATGGGTTTCATGGCAAAGTTTGGCTTTGTAAACTATTTTGTGTATATTTTAAAAGATCAGTTTTAATAGGTCTATAAAGCACCACAATGTGAAGAAAGAGTTTCACAGATGTTTTATGCAAGAATATAACAGCAAATGCTTGAAGGCCTGATCAGTGCTAATGTTGAAGGATCAAGAAAAAAAAAAAAATCCAATAGTGTTTACTGCTCAAGCAATTCAGGTCAGAACTCAGAATGTAAACATCTGATAATTGTTTCACTGCAGTACCGAAATATTGCGCACAGCTTTCAAATATCCAATCTTTTCTGAACGGTTTTCATGCGCTCCTCTTTTGCATCTTTCAGTCTTCTTACATAAAACCCAAACCAAACAATCTACCGTGCACGCCAGTTTTTAACCAAAACTAAACAGCTTTAAGGTTTCACCTACACAATATGAAAGTGTTTTCAGCAGGAGATACACGCAGCAGAAGCTGCAGCTCAAATGCTATGCAAAAGCAGTGATGGTAAACATGATGCGGCATTTGGGATTTCCACAGAGTTCAGTGTGAGGGAGTAATCTGTCTTGTGAATACCAGCTTTATCAGTCAGAAAAAGTTGATATTTTTATGACTCAACATTTAAAATGAGCACAGACAGAAACTGCAGAAGGAACTAAAGGCAACCCAAACAAATAGGAACATAATCAGAAGTGGATATTTGCAAGTGAGAGGCGAATCCTTTAAAGTCAACACAGAAATCTAAAAGCTCATTAAATTTAGAGCTAACAGTCGTTGCAGTTTTGCTACAAATGTGCACAAAACCTTGTGCATAAAAATAGTATCCCACTATTGTAGAAAAAGCACAATTTTACAATTGCGTTGTTTCTATTAAATAAGAAAAGCAATTAAAATCACAAGTGAAAAAGTTTGTTCACGCAATATGTCATTAAAAAACATGCCATGCCACGATCCTGCTGCTACTTCCAGTTGTCTTCTTCTTCGTGGTTTGTGTCAGTGGCAACATCTGATTGTTGATCATGTGACTGGTGTGATGTGAAAAGGTGTTTCCACTGCAGCTTTGCGAAATAAACCAATTTTGATACATCCAAAGAAAAGTCCCCTCATCATGGTCTCAAAAAGCAAAGTTTTTTTTTTAATTGCCGTGTTTTCATTAAGCAAATTTATTTTCGAAATGCCATATTGTGCAATTATACGGTCAGTGGAAATGCAGCAAGATAAGCTAACGAGCATGTTTTCCTACTGTGGGAGTGAGTTCACACATGCCACAATTAGGACATCCAAACTCCACACAAAGAGACCAGGACTACGACTTCAACTATCCATCTCTCAGTGCTAACAGAACAACATTTACATTCCCTTCATAAAAAAGGAAAATAAGAACCTCAGTTTTTCTCATGGTTGGATTCAGAAAAGATGTAAGGCAAGCATCTGCAGCTATAATTTGTGTCATATCGCATCTCATGCTGCTCTTGGCAGTTTTTCTGATGTGTGGAAATTTTTGCATCATTCTCATTCTTATCAACACTCATCCAGACGTTTAGCCTCCTCTCCTTGAGTCAAAGGAGAGCGCTCCAAGGAGTACCGGTTGGGTTTCAGAGGAGAACAAAATAACATTTGTCCTCATGGGAACCAGTCTCCTCTGCACGCACACACGTGAATCAAGGGGAGAAAAACGCTCCTCTCCTTAGAGCTCAGGCTGTCCTGAATTAGTTAATTAAAGCAGTTTGCTGCCAAAACATTAGCTCATCCCCACAGCTTGTTTTGTCATTTGTTGAACTTGAGCCCTTCCACTGGCCATTTCCACGAGAACCTAAAAGACGTCTGTGACGCTGCTGAAGTGAACGAATCTTTCTTGGATGACTCTCTGTGGGATTTGTTAGCTTTAAAATATTCTCTTTCTGCCTGGATTTATTTACAAATATATTTATAAATAAATTGTTTGTGTGCTCTCAAATTGATTTGAAATTCAATTGAGATGATTGTTTCAAGTATGGCACAGAGAACAGGTTTAAATTTAAGTATTTAGTATGTAAGTTAGCTATGGAAGTCTTGTCTCTGACGATGTGATTGTGGCAAAGTGCTTCCAATACAATCCCTGATATGTGTGCATCATTCAGAAGTGATATAAATGAGCATACATGCATATACAGATGGGTATGTATTGGAATTTGCAGCAAGAATTTACGTGCCAACAGAGCATGATATTTTCAGATTTATTTTACACTCATATAGTTTTCTAAAGGAGTGATTCCACTGGAGAAAGCTATCAACTAAGGACGTTTTCTGGGGTCGTTACAACCCTACAATTATTGTATTCTTTATTAGAAAGTAATTTGATTCATTATTATGGTGGGATTTTCTCAGTGGATACATATTTATATTAAAGCATGGTTACTCAATCACCACAGGAAATAATCCCCCTTTTTTTACAGGAAAATTTATCAGTTTTTAACCCTACAACCAAGTCTTTATATATAGTATTTAACTTTTAGGATTTGAGACGAAACAAAAGATATAGAAGCATATGAGTGAATAAAAATATCGGAAGCACTGTTTAACTCAAATGTCTATGTTTTCTATTACGTTTTTGGCAGAGGTTTGCCTGCCATGAGTCCATTCTCGCGAGAAACAGTAGTTGCTAGGTTACCGCACACTAGTATCCTCCAAAAATTGTGAAGGGCCCCGAATGACCAATGAAGGAAAGGCGGACCGTACCAAAGCTGAAACGCGTTAGAGAAGGGGTGCTCTACGCAGACACCCCTTTAATTTTACTTCATAATTCTTTATAAACTTGTAATTTCCTTAGAGTAGCATATTAATTTAATATCATGTTGGATACGTATGAGACACTATATGCTCGTATTTTATAGGCTGGAAGTAATTGTTGCAGTCCTATTTGGGCTAGCGCATGGAATCAACCGCGCTAGCATTGAAAGTTTCAATGAAAGTTTTCCCAGCTTGTTTTTATATCGTTGGTGAACTTTTATTAAAACACCCTACCAGCTTCGTTTGACTCAGAAAAGCTGCAGTAACGAAAGGTACGTGTTTTCCCACGACTATACATTTTAGTTATGAACACAACAAATATTGCACATGTGTGAAGAAAATAATGTACGATGTTTACGTTAGCATCCCATTTGTAGCTTTCGTGTTGATGCTTTTAATGGGCTACCTAACAGTTTTTAACGAATTTGGGCAAGCTACAGGTCACCATCTGCATTACTCTGAGTGTTCATACCTGGACTGATTATACTGATATGATAGAAGATTTTTTTAAACACCACAATATGTGAAATATTTGCTCTACTTGTGGAACCACACACAAAAAAGAATTATGTCGTTTTATTGGCGTTGACAACAACCCTACTTTGGATCAACCAGATGCAATTAATTTGCCGTAATTAAAAGAGTCGTAGATGATGATGACTGTGGGCAGGAAGAATTTCCTGTAGCAGTCTGTGTTGCAGCAGACCTTTGAAAAGCTCTGACTGAAGACTGTTGCATAGCGCTCTCATGAAGAAGAGGCTTAGGGTTCTCTGTATTTTTCTTGATTTTATGACGAATCCTTTTTTTCCACGATAAGCTCTAGTATGGGGCCTAAGATACAGTATTTGAATTGTTTAAACATTTTTACAACATGAAGAGTAGTGTGAACTTAATCTGCATTATTTTCAGGTTACACTCAAAATATTTTCTCTTTTAGACACTTATTTCACATCAATATATTGCCGGCTGAGAAAATGTAATTCTTAAGGGAGTTCAGTGTTTAGTTTTTGACCATTTTTGAAAAGAAATATCATTAGTTAATATTTTATTAGTTTTTTTTTTATCAGTTTATGTTAAGTAAAATACAACCTCTACAATCCCTTCCTGTAGCAGATCTAGAGTTAAAGAAAACTTTTAGTTTTTTCATCTTTTTGTTTCTTCTGACTGAAAGACAGAGCGGAATAGTCAGAGTTCTGAATTGAATCTGTGGAGGTGGCTAAAGATGAGGGTGATGGTAAGGAGGCCTTCCAATCTCAACGACACAAAACTCTTAAGATAAATCGTTTAAATACCAGTGGATACATGCAAAGAGCTGATCAGCAATTATTGATAGCAATAGACATTACTTTCACTATCCCAGACAACAGACAATTAAAAAAAAAAATTATACACCTTTTGCATTTTTTTATTATCATTTGGGATTACTCTGTCTCATTTGCTTTCAATTTTTGTTAAATACAATTATTTTCAATCTGAATTTACCAGGAGAAGAATAACCAGGGATCTGACTGTACATTTACAGGGAAGCCAGTGATGCTTCCTGAAGGTGATTCCTATTTCTCAGTGGAATATTTTGTCCACTGCCTGAAGTGACTGTACAGTGATAAGAGCTGAGAGGAATGTTTGAGGTAGTGTTAACTGTGGGAAATTGGATTAAGTTGAACTTTACTCTTGAATCTGCTGAAAGTTGATTCACAAGCCCGAAGTTTTGAAATTGCAACACATTATCTTCATGCAATCTTTAGTGCAGTGTAGATTTTATCCATATTTTAGGTCATGAACTGGAGCTTTAAGGTAGATTAAACATTCCCTCTAGATTTTTGTGACTGTGCGGCAGTGGTGTTCCAAAAGTGGGGTTTGGGGAGTCATGGCCCCCTCTTAAAAAATTCTGGATGTCCCACGTAAATGTAAAAATCTATAAGCAAATGAATACAAAATAAATAAATAAAATGATACTATTTTTTTTATTTTTTTTTTAAGCTGTGCCCACCTGAAATTCTTACTGGGGTGGTCTGACCACCCCTATGAAAATATTTTGGGGGCACCACTTCTATGCGATTGTGGAAATTCACACAAAATCAGCAGATCCACGCATTTATTGGCGCTAAAGCATAATTGTGAGCAAAAAAGATCAAAAACATTGGTTTTAAGTGATTATGTTTTTCTTACTTCTCTTACAATGCTGCCTCAGCTTTACCTGCTGTCAAATCATAGACTGCGATCCATATAGTGAGTAACAAAACGTCACAGTTCCTGTCATACGTAAGCCCAAAAATTGCAAATACTTCTGAGGTAGTACCAAAATATCGGTGTTTTGATTATATGAAACCATAAAAACAATCACAAAATCCTGTGGGCATTTTAGCCCTTTACTAAAATACTGAATCTTTCAAATTGGATGCTAACATCACCTTCAAATTAGCCGTTTGATGAAAAAATTTCCCAATGTCAAAAGTGGAATTTAATCGGATTTGTATTTGCATGGTGATGCGTTAGGAGAGGAAGTCCACCTGTGCATTGGAGGATATGAATGTGGTGTAAAGGTCACTATGGGCTTCCCTCTGTAAAGCTGTTGATGTATTTCCACCAGGGGGAGGGAAATGGTTCCCTTTTCTCAGTCATAGGAGGAAGTTTGAACCTGAAATGTGCTTCTATTACTCAGATGACCCTTCCTGTATTGGCTCAAGCTGTCCTTCCTCAGTAGACTGAGAGTCAGCTGAAAACTGATGACTATCTGAAAGATTTCCACACAGCGGGAGTGACGAAGCTGGGCAAATCCCTCTGGAACTGCTCCGTCTCTGCCTTACGCTGTCAGAAAGTCTGGTGTAGCTGTCACCTTGTTCAGCTCTTATTAACCAGAGGGTGTGAATGACTCTCAGACATTATCTTCCCTGGGGCCACAGCAACACAAACACACACACACCACCTTGTAATTTCCATTCTTAATCATTCCCAGGCCGGGAATGCGCATCCTGCAGCCTAGAAAAGTCCGTCTACGTGTCAGCGTGGAGCGTGTTTTACGAGCTTTCAGTGTTGGGAGCATTCTTCACGGTGGGTTTGCTGATGCTGCTGGAATTCTGGAACATCCTGGCTTCTCTTTCACTCCTCAGTCAGTATTAGCTTATGACAGAGTTCATGCACTGCTGGTAGAAACCAACAGATTCTTATACAATTTTGTCTTCAGAGAAATGCAAACAGATTTTGTTTTCTCTTCCCATTTATGCAGGGATAGAAATGAAAAGCTCTAAGGAATCAGGGTTGGTGGTGTCTGGAAAGAAGCTTATGAGGTTTTCAGCTCAAGGCAGAGGCCCACCACAACCCACTGGCGTCCCGTTCTGGGACCGCTCGTTCGCTGGGATTGAAGCAGGAAATGGGAACTTGCTCCCAGCGTGCTTTTGGAACATCTTGTCATGTTGAAGGATTATAGTTTACCGGCAGTGTAGCTGTTTTTCTAACTACTACCCATGTTGGAAATAGACATGTTTCTTTATTTTTAGACAAGTAAATATTCCCTCTCAGCATGGCACTTTGGGAAATTGTGTCTGCACAGATTTCTTCTTGGAATTAACACTTGACTTCTTTCCTGTTGCTTTCCAGCTACTCCCACCCCTTCAGAAAGGTTTACTATGTTGACAGCTACCTCTTAGTGCTTCACTCAGAGAGTCGTGGATCTCACTAATATATTCATACGGCTTTAATGCATGGTTCTCAAAACTTTGTTCAAATAGAAAAAACTCAAATGTATGGTTATATTTAGCCTCTCTTAATGTTGAAAAATTAGTTGGGATTCATTTCCTTGTTAATAATCTCAGTATAAATCCAGCAACTCGAGGTTGTTGAATTTCATTGTTTCTTTTTTGCTTTTTGTTTTTTTTTCCCCCCAAAAAACTGAAAAAATATTTCTGTTTTTTTTAGGGGGGTTGATGTTTTTTTTTTTTTAGGTAGGTACAGGTAGTTTTCTTTTTTAGCATATGGATATTTTCTGTGAGTAAAATCCTTTGAGAATGGAGGGAGAAATGAGTTTAAAGTAATAAAAATAAGACATCCATGAAATGGTTTTTATTAGAGATCTACCGATTCAATGTTAATATCTGTATTGATCCCAAGGTAGTCAACCTATTTTTGTCAGCTTCAGTTTATTTATAATTAAACAAATAAAAACATTGGTTATTGCACTCCTAACTAGACAAATTAAAGTTGTTTTTACATGTTGATATATGTGTATGTAAGTGTGCTGTACTGGTTATTAAATAGGTTTGTAATTCAGTACATTTATTTAGAGATACAAATGTTTTCAATCAGTTCAGCTCTGGTTTTGTGTAACAGATCAGTAATGGCTGATACTAAACCTCAGATATCGGTATTAGATAGAAGTAAAAAAGTGGATTGGTGCATACCTAGTTTTTATTCTGTTTTGAGCTTCATTAAGTTGTTTGTATTTAGTTTTTCTTTGGCTGCTTCAATTCTTAATCTTCACAGCTAAGAAAGAATTTAAGATTTACATCTTTTTCACAGCGTTTTATCCGCCACCATGTCTGAGGTTTGGGAAGTGAGGTTTTCTGTCTGTCTTTTTTTTGTTTCCCTATTGCTGTTCATGTTTACCCTGCAGTATTTTGGTCCTCCCTTGTGGTGATGCCCTGTTTTTGAATTTAGCTCATCTGGAAAAAAAGAAGAGGGAATCCTTTCTAATTTAGGTTTATGGGAGATGTCCTCTGGCATAGTAGAGTTACTGCACAGACAGAAAAGCTACAACATATAATCTCAGCTATATTATCACCCCACCTAGATTCATGTTATAGAGTTAGAATATAATGTGACTGCATGAGCCTGTAACCTCTGTCTGCTCATTTAGTCAGTTGTGTAACAGAAAATGTGTGATTAATTGGAAAACACCACAGACTAATTTTTCACATCTTTTATGACACATTTGGATTAGTGATGCGTTTTTAAAAATGCAGCACAAGGCAGCATGGCGTCATTGTGTTTGTATGTGGTTAACTGCACCTCTGCCTGTAGTGCAGAAATCCAGCGGATTGCAAAAGTATTTATGACTCCTGGAACTTTATACACATTTTGTCAACTCAGTCTCCCTCCACATGGAGACAGACATGCCAATTTTTATGTAAACAATCAAGAAGAAAATTAAGAAAAATCAATGAAGACTGTCATGTGGACAGGATGCTGCTTCCCGTCCACATGACAGGATGCAGCTTCACAGAAAAAACTGTACTAAGCATGCCGGGCCTATCTGTGGAGCTTTAACACTGCCACAGAATGACGCTAAAAACACAGAACATCAGCGTACTGTGTCATGTTTGTTGTTTGTTGTTTGTGAGAACAATATGCACATGGGTTGCAAGGAGAGAGGGAAATGCAAAGTCATTGTTTCAAAAAAGACGTGGCTCACATGTACATTTTGGAACATACATCCGATAAATTTAACACAAAAATTATTGTTTCTGGTTGCCCTAAAACGGCAGACAGTGGGTGCACAGCCTAAACGACAAAATAGCTTGTGAATGTGGTAGTAGAGGAGCAAAGTTTTCATTTGGTACTTTTGCTAACTGAAAGCATTCATCATCACCTAAATACATTTTTCTGGATAAATTCTAATGTGCTAATTTACTTGGTGGTTTTGTAAACTTTCAGTTAAGCAAAGTTAAACATCTGTGTTGAAGGTTTAGATGTTAAAGAGTTCTTCAAGTAGTCGTTTAGATTCATGCTCTTATTTTGAAGTGGGTGAAGTTCTGCTGTAGTTCCATTTCCTGCCCTCATGTTCTCTTGCTTTTATTTCCAAATACCTTTTTTTCAAACAAGAAACATGGAAGAACAGAGTAAAACACAAATAGAGAACAAGATATAAACATAAATGCACACAATATGTCTGTACATGTAATTTATAAAGTCAAAGTTAAATTGCTGCTTGAGGGTGGTAGTTTCTCAAGACCTGATATTATTTAAATTGAAATTAGCATTTTATCTTCCACTTTTGCTGATTTATTGCTTGAGTGTGAGTGCAAATAAGGAATGATTAGCACTTTAGGATTAAGGCAACTAACATTTTAGTTAGTTTAGTTAGTTTTAGTTTAGCGTTGTTTTCTTGGTATTTTATGTGACAGACCAATACAAAGAAGAACATTAGTGTAAAGTGAATTGAAAATAATTTGAGGTTTTTCAATAAAATTCTCTGTGTTGATGTATCTACTATTCATCCTGATTTGATGTTTTGTAGAAGTATATTTTCCTAACTGCTGTTTTTTATATTTTTAGGGAATGTCTCAACTAGCTTTGCACATCCGACATTTCATTTCCTATTCTTTGCAAAATAGTTCTTAGTCAGAGAGATTGGATGGAGAATACTCATCAGCTTTAAATCTATAAGCTATATTTGTCCTGAATTCCCCAGTCTCCTGACTGCAGGAGTTCCCTCCAGCCTTTCAGGCCTCTGGACGCTTGCAGCCTGGGCGAGCCTCCTGCTGAGGAATGAGGTCAGCATGACTTGTCCTGGCAGGTTTTAGTCTCTGGTTCTACAGTGGCTCAGGCCTCGCATGCCGACTCTTCACGTATGGATGGCCAGTCTTGTTGCCGACGATCCTTAGATGAACTCAATACTGACTCAGACAGGTGGC
This sequence comes from Poecilia formosa, assembly GCF_000485575.1. Classification (NCBI taxonomy): domain Eukaryota; kingdom Metazoa; phylum Chordata; class Actinopteri; order Cyprinodontiformes; family Poeciliidae; genus Poecilia; species Poecilia formosa. Next base: position 189,606 of record NW_006800404.1, read on the forward strand.
CCTCACTTTTGTCCTTCCAAAACACTATGATTCTTCAGGTTTTGGTCTACTTGAATAAAAGTTTTTAATGTGTTATGTAATACAGTTTTATACGTCTGAACAGATCTCCCTTAATGCTTCCTCTTTGTCCACCTAGTGTGGGAGTGGATTTGGATCTACTGGCATTTGTGTTGCAGGCAGCCCAAATTGAGTCATTATTTCAAATTGGGTCATAGGCTGGTTAACCAGACATTTAGGACCTAAATATAGATTACTGCTCAGGTTAAGTGAGCAACTTTTGGTACTTATGTACTAATTGGTTTCAAATTCTCTGCAGCAGTTGTCTGTAGGCATGCTTGCCCATTTATTTTCACTTGCTGCACCCTTCTTAGGCAGATGACAGTTTGAATCCCAGCCTTCCCTTCCTCATTCCTTCCTTTTTTTATTCCCATAAGGCCATGTGCCAGCTCTGCACGTGAGATAGACTCTGCCTGTTGTCATCAGAGCGTCCGGCTGTTTAGAGGTTATCTAGAGACATACTTTGGGTTAACCATTATCTACCCTGCCCCCTACTCACTGGACCCACTGACCTACTAACCAGACGGTTCGAACAAGTAGGATGTAGCATGTCTATGTTATAGATCCATGTTGCTCTATTGTGTTGAACTGTTTTTACTGGATATAGGTGCACAGTGCCTGGAAACTTTCTTTTAAGCCCAGAAAACCCTTGAACTTGTGGTATGATGTAGCCTGGTCATTGCCTTCCTACGCAATTCTGCTCTTATAATTTCCCTTGAACTTAAATTCAGTCAGGGAGAATTTCTACCAGGCCAATCAGCAAACAGAAGGAAAAGTAGTGAATAATGACGTTAATTTTTTGCGCTGTTTTACAGTCTGCTTTAGCAATGGGATTTATTCTGTATTTTTATAGATTTGCCAAAAACTGAAAACCCTGATCAATCTTTTTCTGATTTCTTTTGATCTTTTCATAGCACCATGCTACAAATATGGTCTGCAGTACAACAGGTACAACATTTCCCAATGGCTATTGACGGTGTGTTGTGATTGCTAAGTAGCTTGTCATACCCTTAGAAATCCATGCATTGGTTGTTATAGCGATGCAGTGTGTACACATTATTTATGCCTTGATTGTCACTCTTTTGCCATTCGTAGTTCCTACTGGAAACCTAAAATGTAACCAAACTAATGATTTAAGTGTAGTTTATCTTTTATTACAACTTAACAAGGCAAAGTGCTCATGACATAACAATCAACTGAGTGAGAAATATTGTGATTTCTTTTTCTTATTCTTTTAATATCGCGAGATCTTGTCCGACAATATCTTACTCCGCCCCTACCATGATGATGCAATCGTTTCTCAATAGCCGAGGGTCCAGGCCCTCTGTGTGAAATGAAGTGAGGAACCAGGAGCTGTTTTTTTTTTTACAAGGGTAGGGATGATCATGTTTTGGAATATGGCTTTAACTATATATCTATGTGACAATGTGCATGTAAGTAAAGTTTATTTATAAAGTGCTTCTCACAGACATGACATCACAAAGCGCTGTAGAAAAAAAAAAAAATCTATGTTTGTCAGTCAGAGTTTTGGCAAGCTAAAATATCCAAAAAAGTAGTTTTCTTGTACTTCAATTTCATTGAATTGAAGAGTTTGTTGAAACAAACTCTTCAGTTCAATGAAGACTTCTAGCAGCCGTCTCCTTGGCTACATTACCTGTTTATATAAATTTATGGCCTGTGAAACATTTTTTCGTAAAGAACATTTCTGCTAGAACCAGCCCATAATATTTGTTTTGACTGTGAAATTCAGCACACACTGCATATCATTGTTAACCGAGTCTTTCTTGAAATCTGAATCCAGCTCCCATCTATTATCATTCCTGAAATAATTCCAGGTTTATGGCCAAATACGTAGCATAATTTCAGAGTTAGTCTTCAAACCACATGCTCCTAAACTACTCTTGCTCATTTTGCGTGTCCTCGCGCAAGTTATTTTTCCACTGACGTTAATATTGGAAGAGATATTGACGTTGTCTCTCCTTTTAACAATTATTTCCCAGGACATTTCCTCCAGTGTGATGTGGGTTGATTTCTCAACCCAACACAGATGTGGGGTGTCACAGACAGGGCCTGTGGAGGCATGCTGTAATGTGAGTGGCAATGTTGGCGCGCCTTGCATTTCTGGAGTGTGTGTGTGCACAATGTGACAGAGATTATGATTTGGGTATGAGAGAAAGGAGCCAGAGGAACCTAATACCCATCGCTCTCTTATGGTGGTCTCTATAAAAAGACCAAGTGACGGATCAAGGAAATAAGAAAGGAGCACTAATGTGTGTGTGTGCGTGTTTTGTAAACTTCCATCGCGGTGTCAATATTGACTCATCACTTTACGGGTAGGCAGGCACGTGAGTGTGCTAAATGTTGGGAATCACAAAGTGTTTGGCCAAATGAGAAGGCACTGCACACTCACACTAATACTTTTAATCCACCTGCCTCCGCTGCGTCTCCGCCAGAAGGTTCACGTTCCCATGGAGTTACGTTACTGCTGCTAGGAGACTTACAAAAGTATTGTGACTTAAAAAAATATATAGCCACCAGCTTAGAAGTATTGTAGCGTTCATAAGAGATGAGGAAGAAAGCCAATAGGACGCTGGAATTTTGAAGGAGTGAAGCGATGCAATGTTGTTCTTTCAATATTTGTAGGGAAGGGAGGGGAGGAAGGAAGGGACAGGGGTCTGATTGGCACCATAGGTGGTGTGTCGGAATTTGTTGACCCAGCTGAAATGTTTATTATACCAACTATCTACTCCCGCTGTGTTTTTTGGACTCTACCGCTACTTTTATTTTCATGCTTAGCAAAGAGTCCAGGGGAAATCCGCCCGCTGTTTCTGTCTCTGTAGAGGGACTGACCACTGCAGTCATGTGGGTTTGACCTAAGACTGTTGGGGTGAGATGGGGGGTGCAGTGCCTGAATCTGTGTGTTAGAATGTACAGTGAACATGTGTGCTTACCACAGGGAGGTGAGTGTGGCGCACCCCTCCCTGCTGACTCCTTTAAACAAGCAGTACTGAATGCTTGGACTGTAAGGAGGGAGGGATGCTCGGCAACTGTGTGCAGGAAAAAAATCTGCTGAAGCTATTATATTGTGTTGGGATTTTTTTATGTGACGGGTTACAAACACAAAGTAGTGCATAAATTTTAAAGCCAAGTATATGACGCGCATTTGTTTCTGGCCTTTCTGAGTTCTAGGATCTCATTTTGTTGAAGTTGCAGCTTCGTTGACGTGTCTGCTGGTCTTTGCTAAATAATCAATACTCCAGAGCCTGTTTAGAAACTCAATTTTCAACTCTTGCCACAGAATGTCAAGCCAAGCAAACATGTAGCCGGACATCTGGGAAAATGCATATTTTCATCCACATGAAAAAACTGTTATACATCACCTAGTGCTGCACCAAGAACCACTGTAAGAAATAACACAAAAACCTCTGAAGAAGACGGTCAGCGTCATGAAATGTAAACAAAAATGGAGTAGCATGAGATTTTATTGGTTGTAGGATTTCTCTTGTTTTTGGCAAAAAACAAGCTTCTCTTGCTAGTGCTAGACTCGACCGTTTGTTTTCGTTGTATTTCTCCAGAATGCCCTGCGCTACAGGGTTTTAAACAAACATTTTAATAAAAGTAATTTTTATAACAGTATATACCAGCCTTATAAGCCAGCAGAAAAAATGTGTTTAAGATATGACCAATACAAAAATTTTCCTTGCCTTACCTCTTTCTCAGGTTTCAATAAGGATCCAGAAACATCCACTTTACAATTAAGTATCAATTATTGTTGGTGTGTCACATGTCATCTCAGTAAAACATGCTGAAGTTTGTATATCTGAACAAGGCACCATATAAGGAATTGGTTACTTGCTTTTAAATGTGTTGCATTAGTAAAGCTCTTCCTGGATCTCTGCTTCCAGGTTTTAAAAGCAGGATACAGACCACACCTTGCTTACAGGATTACCCCTTCCTTCATCAGCTGCCTCACAGTGCATTTCTTTTCCTAGAATTTCTTTCCGACTCAAAGAAATTTGTTGGAAAGGGAAATGGCAAAATGTTTACTGGTATTATAAACATGCCACCAAACTGAACTCATTGCTTCCCTTGTTTATATTTAGTTGGACTCCACTCCAACTTTTTACCCTGAGTTCATTATATAATCATGCCAATATGGAAGTGCTTGTTTTCTGACGTCTGACATTCAGTGAGCTACTCTGACTGTTGGGTTATTGAACAACTAATTGTGTTGACATTTACTAGCAGCTTAGTCATTTTGATCAGATAAACTTACAGCCCTCAGTGCTAGAGGTGAGTTAGTTGGATTCCTTCCAGGCAAATGTTTGGGAGACGATCAGCTGACAAAATACAGCCTTGGAGAATGAATTCTACTAACACAAAGGTTATCTTCAAACACTGATATTTTTATCTACTAAGTGAGATCAAAAGCAGAAGTGAAGTAATTGGGTCACAAATGATCCGCCATAAATGTCCATTTCAAGACATTAGGTGACAAAATCAAATTTCTTCTAAGTCATATTTGATTATGTAAACCTTTTTTGTACCAAATGAAGTTAACATAATTACTTGATTGTGCTGCAAAATGGCACTAATTGCTAGACCCTGAAAGATTCATATCTCTAGTGTCAGTTGTGCAGATGAAAATAAAACATTTTTACAACTTTTAATAAAAATAAATAAGTCTTTTGTTGCCTTCAATATACTTTTCAACTCAACAGTGTTGCCCCAGGAGATAAAATGAGGTAAACCATATAAGGAAGGTAAAATAATTTCTATATAAAAAAACAACAACAAAGGGCCGGATCATAATAAAGTGCTGGAAGGACCATGTGGTTTCTTGTTAAAGCTCTCACTTCCTGCTTCCCTACCTCCCTTCCTGCTTCTAGGCAGAGCAGGGTGGAGTCTTCATCAGCCAGCAGAGGAAGAGGAGGAGTGGATTGGAGTCTGTTGAGCTGGGAGACTTTTCAGGTTGCTCCCCATTTGGCCTGAACACTTCCTCACAGGAAGGCACGACGCTACTTATAAAGCTGCACTGTTACCTGCTTCCCTCAGTGAAGCCCGGGACTCCTCAGAGCTGCCTTCACGGCTTGTTTAGTTAGAGTAAGTACACTTTCTATATCCTGCATGTTTGAGTAGATAGCTGTACATCCGTTGTGTAGATATGAGTTTAGATACTTAAAAGAAGGGGCTGTCTTGTTGCTATTTTCTCCACTTTAGTTTAATTTGTCATCTATTGATTTTTTTTGCGTTATACTTCTGTCCGCCAAGAAAAAAATATGCATTTAAATTTATTGTAAAGCGTCCCAAGAAGCACCTGAAAATGTCTACGATAGTATGAGTAGCTGTAGAGCTTCTCAGCGCGCTGACTGGACTTCTTTGTCCTTCTCTGCGAATACCAGATCTAAAAATACCGATGTGAATTATAAACTCAGGCAGGTTTTCATTCTCCCAGCTGTAATGGGTTGAAGCGCGGTGCAGCATGCCAACGGGACGAACACACGGCACTGAGAAGATGTTTTAGAAAGGAAAAATTTTCTCTCATACTGCATAATGTGATTGTTTTAGATTGAAGAGGAAGAGTTAATCAGACTGTTGGCTAAAACAAATATAAACTGTTTCTGCTGCCAACACCTGTCTGTGATAACAGAACCAGGGTTTACAAAGGGTTAACTATAGGAGAATGAGACCTCTGTGTGAGTGTGCGCGCGTTTGTGAGTAACACACTTTAATCATAAATCCAACACTGACATCCTGGTGACCACTCTCTTCCTGTGTGTGTGATTGTGTGTATGGTTGTTCTGGATCTGAGTCAGGGCAGCAGTATGTGATTACTCGTTTCTGGAACGTTTCTCACCATGTTAAGAGAAAAGTCTTTGTTTTTCTCCTTTTATTTTTTTTGTTTGCCTTCGGGTGCTGTAGCTGCTGCATAAAACTGAGCGTTTAATGTGTGCTTTATGCCCCCAGGTGTGTGACAGTCAAAGTCTGTGTGTGTGTGTGTGTGTGTATGTGTTCTGCTTATCTTTGCGGATCAGCTCCAGCCGAGTGAGGTGAAAGTAGTTGCCTTCATCCACTCATTCCCTCTCTAATGTATGGCTAACTCTGTTCTCGGATCAGTTGGGGATTTATCATCTCTGTTTTGAGAATCATTCCTGGGAAAATGTAAAAAGAGAATTCTATGCAAAACTGTATCTGCTTTCATCTAAAATCGTTAACATTGATGCTAGCAGTGATTTGAATAAACTGCATGCTTCAGCTGTTTGGTCAAACACAAAACAGCTGTGAAACGGCATCATTTGATTTGGAGCCAATTTCTTTTAATCTGATTTTGCAAAGCTTTGATACTGATTTTAGCCGACTATGATCATTTTCTAGCCTTCCTGCAGCAGAGGTGTGTAATTATTTGGAGGAGAGGTAAAGTGACACTGTTTAGATGAGAGAGAGAAAAGTTGGTGTAAACCAGGATTTTGTTGCTATGTTCTAAATAAAAGGGAAAAAAAATGGCAGGAATCGGATATTAAACTTTCCAACTTTCCTTCACGTCTAATGTGAACGATCCTCTTGAAATTGATGTCTGTAACATTTCTAAAGCCAGCATGTTCCATGACAGAGTAGAAACTCAAAAGATTAAAACACAGTAGGCTTCATATTCATCATTATTGCAATGTTAATGTATGCAATATGTTTTGCCTAAAACTACTTGCGTTGCAATAAGTTTTAGCCTATTATCTGTGCCATGCATCCAGGTTCTGTATCTCATCAAAGTTATTTAATGCAGCATAAAAAGTTTAAGAAGGTAAAGAGATGGTAAGTTATTAAAATAGAAAGTTGCCTGTAACAACTGTTACACTGAAGAGTGTTGTTGTTGCAGAGGCCTCTCCATGCTCTGCATGCATTGGTCAGAAAAAAATCTGATTTTTGAGTTTCTACCAGCTGTTCATAGATGATCAAGCTTTTTTTCTGGCCTTACAGCAGGGCAGTATTGTGAAATAACCTAACACAATTATCGTGTTGGCTTCTTCTTTCTCCAAGTTCCACTTCTTCTGCAAAATCTTGCTGAATATCAGGCTGCAATGAACATTTTGTCACGAGAAGTAAGTAAGAAAGATTTCCCAATAATTTGTCTTTGAATTTGCTTTGAAAGACACAATCATTTCAAATTCCTTCTCTGTCTTCATTAATATTTTTTTAAGCTAAAATTGTCCTCATTCCTTTCGCTTCTAACCAACTCAGTAAAATATTTATAAATAGGTGCATGCATCAAACGCTGTACAACACGAAAAGTTTTTGTTTGCATCCTTTCCCACCTTTTGGGGGGTGGAGGCGCTGATGGACAGAGTGGGGGAGTCGGGATGCTGCCAAAGAGAGATTTAAGTGCTAAAACAACTGACTCATGGTTCAGTGGTTGTTTTTGCAGTTAATATAGTTGCATAACTCTGAAGTCCGGTCATGTTAGTTATGCATGTTGGTCATTTCTGATTCCAGGAAATGAGTTCACAGCTCAGTGTGTCCAGGCCAAGACAATGAGACGTGTTGCTGGGCTGTCTGTCTTCATTAGACATCTCAGGACCCCATGACATGCCCCTCCCCCACACCCACCTAAATTAGCCTTTAAAGGGATGGGCAGATAGCCTTTTGAACTCTTTGTTTCAGTTTGTCATTGGTTGAAGTCAGGATGTCCCTGTGGGATTATGAGTGGCAAGATAAAATGGAGCCTGGTTTGAAAAATTCAAATTGGGAATAGTTAGAGCTTTGAATATGGCAGGCATGATAAGAATTAGAAAGGTGATGTCAGCACCACCTGTCTAAGTGATTCTATTCTGTTAATTCTTAAGTTTCCAATAACTTGATGTTTGGTGCGCTGTTATGTCTGTTTTATGTCTGTTTCCATTCCAAAACCAATCGACAGTGCTCCTTTACTGCTAGTTCTAAGTCCGCATCAGTGTTTGTTATATTGCATGTGTCAGGTGAAGATAAATTCTTCTGCAATCTTTAAGACAACATTTCCAGTGTATTGTTTGAAATCTTCCCTGGAAAATGGTAAGCAGCCAAAAATAGACGACCCGTAAAAACAGGACCGTCCTGCAAGACGCAAACACACCTAGATAGCTGAGCACCTTTAGTTGTTTTTTTTCCTCTTTCTTATTGTCATGCTGTTGTAAAATGTTTCCTGCTTGCCTCGTCCATCGGGGGAAAACCCTCACGTCACTGCTAACAAACTTACCAGGTCACTTAGTTTTAGAAACTCGAGAGCAAATTGTCTCTCACTATTTCTTTTCTTTTTTCTTCTTTTTTATTGTAATCAAACTTGACCAGACTTCCTCCAGTCAAATCCACGTGTGATTAGAGGACATTTCTGACAACTCTTTGGGGCGGAGCTTTTCTTGTTTTCAGTGCTGACTGGGGGTGGGGAGTCAGTGTCTGCAGGGACCAAGGCCGCTGTGATATGACCGACAATCTGGCGTCACAGAATACACACATATGAACTCATCTTGGCCAAGGCCTTCACTGTTTGGACCTTCAGAAGGCTACATCCTCTTTTTCTGTTTTTTTTTTCCAAGTAAACTGTTCCCAGAAATATTCAACCCCGCTGAACTTTTTAAGTTTTTGTTATGTTGAAACCTCAAACTTCAATGTATTTTGTTGGGAAGGTAGTATATAATTACGTGGATGAGAAATAATTTAAGCTTTTCAAAGTTTGCTTTTTTTCCCTTAACAGCCTTTTAGGGTCTGCATCAATTGCAATTTTCTGGCCAATCACTCTGATATTAGTGGAAGAAATTACATCAATATGATCCAATAAACTGTTTTGGACAATATTTACACATTTAATCTTAATTAAATATAATGTTATTTAATTGTGACATGTGATGAAGAAAAGGTCCAGAAATGTTGAGGTACCCAAGAAACCAATTTTCTTTGTACCATTTTCTGTTTGAACAGCTGAGATTTGGAAAACAGTTCTCTAGGCGTTCCCCAATCTTTAAAGAGCCTGACTTTCTGACTTTGGCTTATACCGTTTCTTATACCATTTCTTGCAAAATATAATGCTAAAGTTGGCAAAAAGTAGGTTGACTATTGTTAATGGCAGACATGAAAATGTGATCTGGTGGGTGGGTCCATCAGTCCTCTCACAGCAGAGCAAACCGGGACAACATCTATTTTAGAACTTTGCAGAGGTAGATAAGATCGATTTCACATGCAAGTATTGGCCGATCAGCTAGCCGATCAGTTGGTGCAACCTTACCATGATATTTCTCCTGCAAGGCCTTTACCTCTACTAACTTTGCACATGTAGAGAAAAATCTGCTTTGCCCAGCTGTCCTCCACCTCCTGACAAAGAGCTTGACGCTGCCACCACCATTTGTCACCATGGTGATGGTGTGTTCAGGGTCTCCACCACACATGGAGTTGAGTAGAGCTCCTTCTGCATGTTTTCACTGTCCTTAAATGGGTGTGAACACTTTTTGTGCAGGATTACATGATTTTTGTCGAGGAACCTGTTTCCCTCACGTTTCTACTTTCTTTTTATTCTCTCGTTAACTTTGACCTTAAAACCAGCTGGTATGTCATCTTATTATTGCTCCATTTAATCTCTTTTGCAACATTCCCACTCACTTTCTGACACATCGTCTGCCCTCCACATTGTTACATCCACTGTGAGACACAAACCATAAGCCACCATCCACCAACCACAGTTAGTGGTTGGAAATACTAAATGTAAAAAGCAGTCTTATTCATACCACTGTGGATCACACTTTTTTTATAATAAGGAAACCAATCGAAGTTTCCACTGTGGAAAAGAGATGTCATTTCTTGGACTGGGACTGCGGTCTGATGCTTTTGGAGACATCAGCCGTTTTTTTTTTGTGTGTGTGTGTGTGTGTGTGTGTGTGTGTGTGTGTGTGTGTGTGTGTGTGTGTGTGTGGCTGCAAAAAATGCTTCTACACTTTGTTTTCTTTGTGCTTCACGCTGATTGGTGCTAATGTGGTCTATTGATCAGTGGGGTAGCGGTGTTGTTTGCACACACATTAGTGGAGATGACCGTTTAGCCGTCTGACCCTTTTTCATGAGAAAACGAATGACAATAGCTACAGTATTCAGCTGGAACGACTTTCCAGCCTGGAGATATTTTGCATACTCATAGCTCTACAGCTTTCACATTTAAATACTTAGACCAAACCTGATCTCCACATGGGGTGAATTTATTTAGCAGCTTAATGAGAATTGGTGCTCTGTCTCTCTATTCATGACTACCTTGTAAGTAAACAGTTTCTGAATAATGCATGAGTCATTGGGTCAGTTATCTGCAGATGGGTTTAAGCTAATGTGGCATCTAGTCCTTCATTTGTTTAAATGATTTGACAACATCAGGGAGTCTGATTGCTGATTTTGTCAAAAGAAAGCAACAATGGAGAATAGCAGTTTGTAGTTGATCACATTTTATTAAAAACTACGCTGACAAAATAAGCAACATTTTAAATTCAAAACCCCTTTTTGCTGATAAATTAGCGATTAAATAGACTTATGAGCTCAATAACAAATATATTGTTTTTAGCCTGTTATTGAGGTTATTCAACCATCAGATTCAAGCAAAGTTCTGTTTTACTCATTCAGCTTTCAAGTGTCTCAGGAACTGAGATGTTTTCCAAACGTCTACCAATAGTGTGTCAAGTAGAATTGCACGTCGGTATTTCAGCTTCATTAGCTGCATTTTCACAGATATGCTTGATGAAGAAATCCATGAATAATTTTCCTTCACTAGCAGGATTCTCGTACCATCTATGAAAAGTATAAATAAATTGTAGAGTTTTGATGGTTGCTGCATTCAGCTCACTGAATTCTGTGTTAAAGAGAAATTCCACTTATATTCAAATCTTAAGACAAGAGGAATTCAGAGATTGTTGTGTTAACAGAAACCAGTTTTTGACAAGGAAGTTTAGTCATCAGAAAAACTACATTCCTGATGAGCAGAATAATTTTCAGATAGTTGTTGTCCAAACAAATGGAAATAATGCCGTCAATTTTCCTCCTTCAGCTGAAAATTCCCAATAGCTAGAGTAAACTCTGAAACCTTTCCTTTCCTTCTAAGTTTCCTTAAATCTATTCCTGCTCATCAGGCTTATCCAAACCTACTTCAGTAATTGTCGTCATTACTGAAAGAGAAGTTCTCCTCTTGCTTCATCCAAACCACCAAGCACGCTAGAGGAAGAGATCTGTTGAGCATTAAGAAATTTCAAACCAGCTTTCTTCATAATCTAACTTATGAACTTAAGCAAGATTGGTATTTTGAAGGTCATGTTTGAGCTTTGCTTTGAATCACGTTCATCACTTTGGATCGATGAGGAATTTAGAGCCAACACTTGTGATGCTCATCGAAACTCTGTCAAATACAGACTTTTATTGTGTAGAATTTCTCTAAGACGTCAGACTTAATTTCTAACTGTGTAGATTGCCAGTTTCAGCCTATTAGATATTAAAGAAAGCTTAATCTACCATCTACACTACCTAGTTTCTGTGACAAAGTAACTTTTAAGTGTTGTGAAAGATCATTTTTGTTCATTTAGTGTTGCTAAATGTAGATACTTTACGGTGTAAAGTAAAATATTTAATCTCATGATGTTTTCATTTGTGTATTACAGCATAATGCAAATTTAGTCATGTTGCAGTAATTTGAAATTCACTTTGAATCAAAATGCGTTAATTAGATATCATTTATGTTTTAAAACAACTTTTTTGAGTTACAGAAAATATTAAATGATTAACTGTTTTGTATTATAGCAAAATAGATTGTTTTAATAAGCTGTATTTTATCGATCTTGCTAGCAAGAGAGAAATTTAGTAGTGGAGATGTTGTCAAATTAAAAACATAGGAACTAGGGATGCACCAATTTAAAAATTTGGGCTGATGCAGATGTCCGATATCAATAACAGCCAATAACAAATATTTACTGAATATTTAAAATTGGGTTATAAATGGTAATAAGTGGCATTTAAAGCCCTGATGGCTTATGGGTGTAAGCTGTTTTTCAGTCTGTCTTGATATTGCACACAGTGCAATGATAACTTCAACTGGACGTATTGCGTAGCTTCAGTAAACATGTTTTTCTGTCTCTTGAGGCTCAAATTAAAACAAACCAACTTCCTGTTTCTTAATGCCGTGGTGATGTGTTTTGCTTTCTGTCTTCTTTCTAATTTGCTGTTGTTCAGGGGAAAAAAACAATGAGTTCATATGCTGAGGAGGATGGCAGTAAAAAAGCCCCATTAAATTGTGTGGATAGATGGGTTGCAGGTGGAGGAGAGATGGGGGTAGGGAGGAGAAAGCCCTTTAACTGAGTGTGATGTAACTGTAGAGGTAATGTGGTAAAATGATAAGATGAACGGCTGTCCTGGGGGAGGGGAAGTTGTTTTTCTGTAGAAGTAGAGCCAAAAACACATAAGTGGAGTAAATAGATTGTTCATATCAGCAACACTTTGAAGTTTTGACATCTGAGGTAAATAATCCTAAATTAATCGCTGTTATTTCTAGAAATAAATTGATAGAAACTTTCTCTGTTTGCCTTTGTTGAACTTTAAACCATCATTTCATGACTTCAGTTGTGTTTTACCCAACATAAACTATTAAACTGTGTGGAAACCACTTTATATCTTTAAATAACACTATCCTTTGTTTAATTGTTTAAAGAATCAGTTGCTCACACACAGACTCTTCACTTTGTTTCCTCTCCTCCCGACACAGAGATGAACAAAGAAGTGCGATTGTGTGTTTTTTTTTCTGCACAGCGTCGTCATAGAACCCCACTGAGCTTGATGCAAGTCAATGTAAAAAATTGCATCTGTCTCGTCCGTTGCCACCCCCTCCCTCCCACCGCACCCGTCCACCCCTTTCTCCCTTTCAATGAATTTTCATTTGAATGAAAGCCTTGCCTCAGTGTTTTGTTGTGCTCCGAGGAGGAGGGGAGGTGGGGAGAGATCTGATTGGTTGGAGTGCCTTTCGAGCCGGGCCAATACAGGAGTGGCTCCCGCCTCCACGACTCCCGGCCTGCAGCGTGATTGGGCGCCTGGGAGGAGCCAGACGTAGTATTAAAGCCTCTCTGCCCCCCCCAGTCTGCTCCACTCCAGAGTTGAAGAGAGTCTCCGTCTGTCAGACAGAGAGCTGTGTGTGTCGGTGTGAGGAGAGAAAGAGAGAGAGTGTGTTTCTAAGTGTATGGATGTTTTTGTTATTTTTTTTTTCTTGTTGAGCAACAACCAGAAACTCCATCTGAGTCTGACCCGGACTACTCCTTGTTCTACCTTTCCAGGACTGAAGCGGCTCGGCTGAGTTGTTGCCTCTGATCACAGCTGGACGGATAAGCTGCAGCAGACGAGCAGGACGTCATAAAGAGGATCAGAGAAGGCTGCCGTGTTACTGCTATCACTACTGGCTCATCTGCGGACCTTTGAGTTCTTCATTAAGGCTTTGATCCTGATCTCCTACCTAACCCCCACCCAAGTGGGTCGCCACCGAGGTGCCAGAGGCAGTCTGGACGGTCCTGATGTGGAATTTGACCTCGGCTGACCCAGTCCCACAAGTAGTCTTTGACTGAGGAAAGAGAAGAAGAAAAGAAGGAGGAGAGGAGGGACAGAAGAAAAGCAAGGACCTCAGATCAGCAACTGGTAAGGAAGTTAATGTGGGCTGTGGGCACAAGAGAGGGGGGAGGTGGGATGTCTGACGTAAGAGTCATAAGAATTCTCCAATAACCTCCGTCTCTGCTTCAGGTCCTGCAGTGATGCCGGTGGAGACGCTGAGGCCCTCAGATGGCCGTCTGGCCGGCGTTGCCTTCACCTCAGGAAGACCCTTCAGAATACTCAACAAGGGTCCCAACTACTTCCGCCCCCCTGCTGAGCCAGGAACCCGCAAGCTGAGTGCCGTGGAGCGCCTGGAGGCCGACAAGGCCAAGTATGTGAAGAGCCAGCAGGTGGCCTTGACTCGGCAGGCGCCCATCCAGGCACCGCTCATCCGGAAGCCCCTTGTCCCCCCGGTGATGATGCCCCAGGGCAATGTGGGTGCCCCGACCACCCGGAAGGTTTCCCGCTGCCCAGCTGATGTGGAGAACCGGGGAGGCAGCGAGGTGCTGGGGGAAAGGAGACCCTTCAACCTGGATATCCTGAATAATCTAATCAATGATGTATGTGACGGAGCACAGTCGTCTTCCTCCACCTCCCCCTCCTCATCGTCTCCATCGTCAGGGGTAAAGAGTATCTGCAGCAGCCTGTCTGCAGAGCAGGACAAGAGCAACAGACTCATCAACAACCTCAAGCCCCTGAACCACAGTACCAACAACTCCTCATCCACCTCCTCCTGCACGTCTTCCCTGCTTAGCAATAACCGTTGCGCCCCTGCAGCAGAACTGTCCCGTCGTCCACCCCCCATCCCAGCACGGGTTGTACGCGGTGTTCAGGCCCCCTACAATGCCCCTAACTCAGTGACTGTCCGCAGAGTGGACGTTCGGCCTCATGCTGAGGTGAAGAAGCCTCCGAGAGTTGCACTGCATCCCCACCTGAGGCCCCGACAGATCCCCCAAGGTCAGGTTGCACACTCCCAGCTCCCCCCTCCGCCGCCGCCTCCTCAATCACAGAATCAGCTCCCAGCCAAGGTCAACTCCTCATCCCAAACCTTGCCATCGCCTCCGGCCTACCCACCCCCCAGCCCGATGCTGGTCCGAGCGGGCGTCATCCCACCGGCCTCCCCAGCCTTCACGCGCATCTCCAACGCCAGCTCCAAAGGCTCCTCCCGCAAGCACCCATCCCTGCACCGCTCCAAGTCGGACCTGAGCGACCGCTACTCACGCGCCACTGCTGACCTGGAACGCTTCTTCAACTACTGCGGGCTGGACCCGGAGGAGGTGGAGGGACTGGGCGGCGTGGAGCGCTTCACCCGGGCCAACTCAGACATCGTGTCCGTCTCCAAGCTCCGTAGCGTCAGCACGCCCAGCTCGGAGTGCGGGGACGATGCAGAGCGGATGAGGGGGTACGGAGGCGGTGACGAGGAGGAGGACGACGAGGATGGGCCCCTGAGGACGAACGACAGAGTCCCCTACGGGATCTCGGTCATCGAGAGGAACGCACGAGTGATCAAGTGGCTGTACGGCATCCGGCAGGCGAGAGAGGCGAACAGTGGCGTCTCGAACGTCTAGACTGATGATGGCGGCTTGTTCGTTCTTGTTTTGCTGCCTTACTTCCACGTTCGGGATCAATGTTCCAGGTCATCTGGTAGTTTATCTTCAGTTTCCTGTGAGGACTCACTTTTTCTGGACAAAAAGACAGAAATGACTCAGTTTATGTTGGAGGTGCATCGATTGCAAATTTCTGGTCGATTAGTTATCTTTCGGAATCTGACCTGCTGTTTCCGATTTTGGCAAAATACCAAATGTTTTCCTTGAAGAGTTGGTAAATTTAGTGTCTAAGTTGGGAATAGCAGGGTGACTATGGTTAACATGAAGACGTGACCTGGTCGGCGGGTCTGTTTGTTTACCGTCTCTCACGGTACACAAACAGAAAATCAGCAGCTGATTTCTAGATAAGATCAGTTTCACATGCAAGTATTGGCTGATTGGCCGGCTGATCAGTCGGTGCACCCCTTAGTTTCTGTTCTAAAGGCTGCAAGTCAGGACTGCAACTGGACAATGCATTGCTACATTCTTTTAGTTTATTTAATTGGTATTTGCAAGCAATAACAGATTATTGTCAATGCTGGTGAGAATGAAGGCAGAGGGTGCTAAAAGGTTCCTATAGGTACTGTAAGGGTGTGTGTACGTGTGTGTGTTTTATACCAGAGTTTGGCTACAGACTGCCAAAACGTTGCACAGCACAGAGACTATTGAAAGCAGAGGAGCAAGAGAAGCACGCTCATACTGTGAAACCTACAAATAAAGCTTCCACAAATATGTGCGTATTTTTAAAAAGTTACAGAGAAAATGGTCGGCTGTAAGACTGTTATAAATGTTTCTGTCAGCATGCAAGTAAACTGTTTGTATACACTATACCGTAGCACGTCATATCAAAAAGATAAAAAAAAAAAAAAAAAAAAAAAAAAAAAAAAAAAAAAAAAAAGCAGGAAGCGAGCCCCAGGTTTCCAGATTCACAGCACATCCAGTTCAGTCACAGGGGAGTTTTTATCTGATTTTTACTTGTTGCCTCTGATGCAGTCTTGGATTACTCTGCGTTGGTGCAGCCTGGGAAATCGGTTTACCACATGCGTCTTGGCACGGGGGGGAAGAGCGAGTCATATGATGAAGGATGATCTCACATCTTCCGTGACTCAGGAAGAGGGCATAGTAATAAATGGACCAATATTTATTTGGGAAAACATAACTTAATGTTTTTTTTTTGTTTTTTTTTAACTATAGGGGATTTTGTGTGCAGAGATCAGGCTGAGTCGCATTTAAATGCACATGCAGAGACACGTTCAGTGAGTAAACAGAAGGGATGCGATGTGTTGGCTGCTGCTCCGCACGCAGCGCGAGAGAATCGGTCTGTATTAAACTTCCTCTTTGTTGCTTCTACTTCTGTTGAACTGTTCTCAGTCTGGTCGGGTCTTCCTCTTCTTCACACCAGAATCAGCAGTAGCGTGCAGTGGCAATCAGTTCAGAGAGCGTCTGAAAACAAAATATGCTTTTTTTTTTTTTTTCAGGCACTGGATGCCCAAAGAGTCTTTGATAAAGAGGTCCAAAATGCTTTACAGTGGTGTATCCTGAATCCATTAATAAAATATGTTTGAATATTAACTTGTCGTCTTTATTTCTGTCTTTTGAGTTTTAAAGAAGCCTTTGTGTTACTTCCTCAGGTTATTATGCAAAATCTGTTCTGGGTTCAGCTAAAGTATCATGTCATGGTATAGTCAGACTTCTAACCCAAAGTTGGACTTGATATATTGGTGAAGTTCAATTAAAATTAGACATAGTTTTCCTTTTTTTTTTGCCTTCCACAGTCAGTCTTTTGGGGTTTGAGGCTTTGCACAACTAAACATTGAAATCTTGTAATTTTTCTGTGAACTCAAACAAAACAGCTTGATGACATATCAGATTTAAATAAGTATCCTTATCAATATTGGTATTGGTGATGCAGGTCCTATATTTACTTATCGGATCGATTCCAAAATATAAAGTATCGCACACCTCTGTTTCACAGAACTAGATTTCTATCAAGAAGAATTCACACATAATTTTGTGATTTCTGAAGGTAATTTGTTTAACTTAATTTTATGTAAGTGCATTGGAATGCAGGAGCTTGAGTAAAAATTCACCCTACTTTTTATTTGTAAAGAAAAAAGAAAATCCTGCATCCTTTTCCTTTTTTCCCTTCCAAATATGGACGACTTTGTTTCTTTATCACATAAAATGAACTGAAGTTTTTACTAAATGCAATAAAAAAAGATCAAGGGGCATGAATACTTTTGCAGGGCACTTTTAAGTGAAGGCAAGTGTTACTCTTGGTAATTCAGATCTCACTCCTGCATCAATAATTGACACCCAGCGCTCAGACTGAGCTTCCCAGGGGAGTTTTTCTTCACTTTCCTGCTTTTTGTGGCTGTCTTAAGAGTCCATTATTGTAAATTTCAGAACATCTCTCGCTTCACTGGGGGAGCAGACGGGGGTTTCTCATTTAGCTGAACCACACCTGTTTTCAGAGCTCTTAAATCTCTTTTTGGGGGTTCAACTGCTTCATAAAACACTATTAAAGAGGTAAAATGAATGGGTGTGAAAGCAGTAAATTCTATTCTTATTTGAAATGTGATGTCAGAAAATATATAAAAAAAATAACAAATATAGACTTGTTTGGATGAAATGATTTAAGTTTATAGCTCAGAAGTGTGCTTCAGTATGAAACGGTAAAGCAGTTTTTCTTAAAGATTTTTTTAAATATTCGAGGCAGCTGAAGACGTTTCAATCCAGCTTATTTTAGAGCACCAATTCATAAGGAATGTTGCCTGAAAAACGTCATCTTAATCCAAACGAGCAAATTCTTTTACATTTACAATGAATCCTATTTACTAAACAACACAGTTTATTTTTCAAATTGGTTGAAAAGTTTTCCAGCAGATTGCATTGAGTCGGTGACTTGCTGCATTCACTCCTGGTGAACAAGAATTTAGCAGTAATAGATAACTTGCACTGAGCTATTTTCCACACTCTGATTTCACTTGTGTTAGAAATTTAGGTAATAGTATGTTTTAGCCAGACAATGTTTTGAAATAGTAAGAACATTAGATCAATAGAGGGGCATGGAGTTTTTTTTTTTTATTCAATCAATAATTGAATAAATCCAAATCTAAAATCTAGATCCTGGATTTCTATAACAATGATTCAGCTCGCTTTAATAGAAAATGACTTTTCCCTTACAATGAATTTCCAGAGAACTAAAAACTGAGCTGGCTCACTATAAAGACTTTCCTTTTTGTTCCTGTTTTCCAGCACAGACTGGATCAAACGCCACATCGGATGAGGTCTTTTCCCACCAGAGGTGGAGTTTTCAGACATCTGCACTGTAGGTTACACCTATTTTGAGCTGGGAACCACTGACAGAAGACTGATTAGATTTGTCATTTGTAGAACATTACAAGTTCCATCCAGAAGCTTCAAAGCGTTTTCCAAAATGCTGTCTTTCCAGGGCTGTTCAGAGGTGATTAGTTTTGCCCCTAAAACGTGCAGCTGAAACAGATGGAGGCGGGGAAAGAATGATCTGAGAAGTACACGGAATTTCTTTTGGAACCTTGATTCCTTTTGCTTGGTACTTCCCTTAGTGGAGGACATGGGTGGCCAGAGGACAAATGTGAACCGATGAAGCGGGGCATCATGACAGCAGCTGTTTGCTGTCCTGAGCAGCCCTCATTAACAGGCAGAAACACTCAGGGGAAGAATCACAGATCCAACAAGACGACATGCCACAACAGTTCAGAGGCTCAAACATGGCAGAGAAGCTTGAGGTTCAAACACTAAACTAGAGGAAATGTAACAGGGCCTCCATAAATGTTTCTCCTTGTGGATGAATGATGGATCAGTTCAATAATGTCCCTGAAACTCGCTGCACTGCTTCACCCACTTCCACAGGACCAAGAGCCACGATGGATTAAATAGGAATGTAGACTTGTGTAAGGGTACGTCTGGGTCCAGCATCCTCGCTATTATGTAATCATGCATGGTCACAATACATGGCTGGTTTGAATAGTTGATTTGCAAAAGCCTCAGGTGACTTTAAGAAGAGACTCATATTTGCTGCAGAAACCAGGGATGGATTTAACACTGATTCTTCAGAAAACCAAGACCAAGATTAGACCTTCCAAGACCACATATTCCAAAACTGAGACCAGACCTTCCAAGATCAAGATCAAGTCCAGACGCTCCAAGACCAAGAACTTCCAAA
This sequence comes from Poecilia formosa, assembly GCF_000485575.1. Taxonomy (NCBI): domain Eukaryota; kingdom Metazoa; phylum Chordata; class Actinopteri; order Cyprinodontiformes; family Poeciliidae; genus Poecilia; species Poecilia formosa. The sequence goes on from NW_006800404.1 coordinate 209,064, forward strand.
AGTGAAATCAGACCTTTCAAGACCTGACTTTCCAAGACCAAAGCAAATGAGGTGGATTAGTAGAGTTTGCCAACAACTGAAGGTGTCATCCTGCAGATGTTACTGTGGAATATTCTCTCTGCTGTCATAAATGACCATCGTGAGACTATCACACAGCAACAGTGTTCAGACAGAAACTTCTCCAGACTTGTTGCAAGACTGACTGCTGCCGGAGATCCATCCTGCCAACAGCATTACCATCCACACGCCTCTTTGAAGATACTTGAATGGCACTAGTTACAACATTTCATTTCCCTTTGGGTTAAGTAAAGTATCTTGGAATTTCTGTCTGACCGTGTGCTGTCTGAATGATGGTAGTAAAGGCCATTTCCAGCGGTTACATCCATAATTCAGTATTTAAGAAAGGACACCAACGCAGCTTCTATAGACATGAATCAATGACTGAAACATCTCGGAAAATAGAAGAACTTCACACGACCTAAACAATATATCTTGTATGTATTGACAGTGTTTATATTTTTCCACTCAAAACTGAGCGGTGCTCTGTATAATCAGTTATACAGAGGACCTTTTCTTCTGCTTTGAGGAAGCAGAAGCAAAAAGGGTTGGAGTGTTTCCTCCACTCCAACCCTTTTGGACACTTACATAAGAAACACATCTGACTGAGAAGATAGGATGACGATTTGTCTCATTTCCAGCACAGACATTTGGATCATTATGTAACCCAAAGTAAGCAGCACCTCTGACCCATTGAACAATGTGATGGCAAGGTTTGATGTAAAAAAATAAGAAAAATAAAAAGTCACACAACGCTTAACCCCTGAAGCTTTTGGAAGAGGAACACATGCAGTGTGAGAATGCGATGTCTCCCGCTGATGGCTCCCTGTGGACGGATGATGAGGACGCCCCCCCCACCCCAATGAAATCATCTGTGTCATCCTAATGCTCCTTCTCCCAACACAAACCGACCATATGTCAATATTTACCGAAGGATCAGCTGGGCTCTGGCATGCTGTTGGAATACAAACACGCTCATATGTCTGTGAGCCTCAGCTCGCTCGCCTGGATGCCATGTCTGTGTCGTTTTCTGAGTGAAAAGTCCGTCTCAGGACGAAATGCGCACCGTAAAACCTATCTAGTTCTCCTGAATTGAAAAGTACATGCTTGTTGTCTATTTTTTTTTTTTTTCTGTTTGAATTAAATTGACTGAATTGAAAGAAAATTGGAAATTTCTGATTTGGAAAAATCACAAATCTGCTTGAAACAAAAAATGACATTTGAATCTCAATCAGAAATTTTCTGGAAAAAAAGTTGGACACTTCTGAGTTTGAAAAGTCAGGAGAAACAACTGAGAAATTTTGATATTAATCTCATAATGTTTTTAGAAAAATCTTCAAAAGTCTCAAAAAAAAAAAACAGAAACTTTCTGAGTTTTTTTCTTGCAATAAATTTTTTTTTTGACTTTTCAAACTCAGAAATGTCCAAGTTTTTTTCTACAGAACTTCTGAGATTAATCTAACAATTTCTGAGATTTTTGGCTGAAATTCACTCCTGTTTTCTCTGCCTACAATGGGCCCAACTGTGTGCGGGTACAAGATTATAGATGTTTCTTCATCTGTATTTTTAAGGGATGTGTTTCTCTACATCAGAGCTCCCTTTATTTCAGGGTTAGCTAGCGACAGCTGATGCAGGCTGCTGCAGTGGGACAGTATACTTGACTCCTGTGTACAGCAGAACTATGTCAGGGCCTGAATGGCCACGGAGCAGGGAGTGATAAGCTGATTAAAGCGTCAGGGCAGATGGGATCTCTGGGTTTTTGACGTGTGTGTGTGTGTGTGTGTGTGTGTGTGTGTGTGTGTGTGTGTGTGTGTGGCTGTGTGTCTCAGTCTCTCTCTGTGAGACTGATTGTATATCCCATGGGAAAACAAAACTGGGTTGTCTGTGTTAGCTTAGCGTGTTGTTGCAGAGCGATGCATTTACATCCGTTATCGCTTTGGACCCATCTGCCTTTCTTCCTCTCTCCCTCTCCGTTGGATCGCCTGAGTACATCGCTCGGTGTGGTTTTAGGATGATCCCTGTTCCCAAGATTTTGGGTGAATCTCTTAATGTAAATGTCATCATACGGATGAGTGGGTGAAACAAACCGGAAACCCCTTCAAAAAGCAACACCTCTGTCAGTTTTCACTCATCACTGAGATCTAAGTACAGAGCTATGATAAATTTGTGCCACTGCAGATTTTTACGGTGTGTATATATTTGTGTATATATAGTTTCATTTATTGTTGGGGGGAAGCGGCCCTTCAGACCCCAACCTGAGCCCGCCTTGACCCCTGTAGCTGTTGGGAATTTTGTATTTTCATTTTCAAGAGACTTTCTGGCATTTTACACCAGATTAATGATTGACAGCACTAAAGCCCGCCTTCTGGCTGTGATTGGTTGTTTCTAGTTAGCGCTGGGCGGACTGGGAGAGGGTAGAGGAGCTCAATGTTTTCACAGATTATGTGTGTCATAGCATACTGTCACAACACAGGCACAGTTTCGGAAAATAGGCAAAGAAATATGTTTTTTTTAAATAAAAGTTACACACTGCAGCTTTAAAGTGATTAGTGGTGTAGTTAAATCATTATAAACTAGATTACATAGCCTCAGTTTTTTTGCAGCAAGACAAACTGACCTTTGTCAAGGGACAAAGGATGAAAAATAGCCCTTTTGGCTAATTCTGGCACATTTACAAAAACTTTATTTAGCGTGCATTGTCCCTACCAACTAAATTAATTTTAATTAAATTAAAGGAGCTGACCGGAGAAAACCTGGACACAGTAACTGAAGGCACCCCTACACTCAGATTTCTCACTTATTCGTTAGGTCCATTTGGACACTGATTAACTTTTTCATATGAACAATTGAAAACATTCTGACACAATAAAGAAAATTGATTACAAAAACTATTATGGGGCATCATCAGTGTAAGAAAGCCTTTGTTTGTGCTAATGGTAAAGGATGGGAGCGTTGTGTAATACAGATTTCTTCATGTTTTGTTTCAGGCCGTCTGTCAGCAGACGGATGATTAGTCCTGAGTTTCCCCACAGGACCATGAGAGCGTGGGAGGCTGCACAGAAATCATCTAGTGATAAACTACGTGACATCACACCTATGGCTGCCTTTGGAAAACACACATGAACAAATGAACCACAAGTGACTGTTTTCAAAGCAAGACGTGCAGAAACAAGATGGAGAGGAGCTGTTAAGATGCTCTGCATGAAACACAAACACACAGATGAATGTCACGACGGGGAATTAACTTTCTATCAGTGTGGACAAACATCCAACTAACACCTGATTACGTTTTTGTCCAACCACAGATATCCTGTCATCTAGATTAAAAACAAACAATAACAATCTTCACTTTGAGTATAAATTTTGCCAGTTCATCAATTCAATATTATTTCACTATCTATTACAGATGTTATTTGTGATAACAGTGGCACAGTAGGTAGCACTGTTGACTTGCAGCAAGAAGGCTCTGGGTTCGATTCCCGGCCCAGGGTCTTTCTGCATGGAGTTTGCATGTTCTCCCTGTGCATGCATGGGTTCTCTCTGGGTACTCCAACTTCCTCCCACAGTCCCACATGACTGTTAGGTTAATTGGTCTCTCTACAATTCTTCCTAGGTGTGAGTATGTGTGTGTGTGTGTGTGCATGGTTGTTTGTCCTGTGTGTCTCTGTGTTGCCCCACAACTTTTGACCTGTCCAGGGTCTCACCCAGAACGTTAGCTGGAGATAGGCACCAGCAACCCTCCCAACCCCACTAAGGGACAAGGGTGTTAGAAAATGAATGGATGGGTTTTCCATCCATCTTAAGTTTAGATCATTTCATTGTCAGTTTGTATCACACTTCTCATCATGCTGTATCAAAACTCACCTCATAGTTTGGTACATAGGTATTAGCTTTCAAGAAATTCTGCCAGAAATGGATACTACGCTACATCAATAGGCTAATTCCATGTTGCTAATTTTCAGGCCAACTCAAAACTAAACACTGAGGCTTATTTATGTGCAGTGAAATGCACACAGGACGTCTTGAAGGCAGATTTTTTTTCAGTCGTCACATTCAGATTCTTTACAGTGTATGTAGAAAGTTATTTTGTTGACTCTCATCTTTGCAAAACGTCCTTTTCCCCCCTCTGCTCTGCTGCTGCTAATCCTTTCTCCCCTGTGGTATTTTTTTTATGATTCATGCTTCTTGGAGTCACGTGTCTTGCCAGAAGCTGGATGGACCTGAAGGCCCTCCGCCTTTGCCAAGTACGATGTAAACAGATCTGCTGGACTTTAACGTGACAACAGACTCCTTTGAACACACCAAGCAGACACGGCCTCCAGGCTGCTGTTGGACCCTTCAATCCCAGCTCCCATACAGATTCTCTTTCATTCTGTAGCCGCTGACATGAGGCGAAGAAGAAAACCTCTCTCTGAGTGAGACAATCTCCCAATTAAAATAATAAATAAAAACACCATTGATCAACTTTAGATTCACTCTGTGTAAATTATTACAAAAAAAGTAGAATTTAAAAAAAAAAGATGTGCTTGAAGTGGAATTTCCACTTCACTTTTTCAGCCAAAGCAGAATTGTTGGCCAGCAGCTCTACAGCAGCAATCAGTGGAAACATGGAGTTTACCCACCGGTGGAAGCTGCCAAGGAACACTGGCTGCTCTCGGCGAGACAGAAAGTGAAAGACACTTGGCAGCTGAAAGTGTAATGTTTACCTAACCTCATGTCTGATGGGAAAACTGACCAAAAACACCAGCTACCATGCTGTTTTGCTAGTATTCATAGCTGTGCTAGCTATGCTACAAAGACGAATTTAAAAAATCAAACAAACTTGCTGGTTAAACCCACACGTAACAATGAGTTTACTTCTCCAAAAAATGTCAAAAATATTGAGTTAGCTGTTTTATTGTAATTTTTTTTTCACTAGATAAAAGTAGCCCTTACAACACCTTTGGTTTACACAACAGAGCTTTCCAAAGTACAGCTAACGCTAACACAAATTGTGACTATTTGTGTTTTTGTTAGGTTAGACTTTAACTAATTACATTCAATTAAAGGGGCAGAATTGTGTTTTACAGCCGCATGGCGCCATTTAATAGCTCAATAAAGTAACTATGTTATCTTCAGTTGTTATAAAAATGCTGCATATATTAAATATGACTTAAAATAAATGTGACTTCATAATTTAACGCTTTGAAATTGGGCCAATGTCTCTTTAAAAACTTCTGCTCTTATTGAAACTCCACCTTCAGGAAGTCATCACAACATGGCTCCTCTATTAACCCTTTAACAACGTTTAACCAGAGTTACACTGAGAGTTCGCTACTATAATGAGCTCAGCGCTCAGCAGATGTGCAGTACAACTGGGTGTTTGCTAATTGCTGCTGGCTAGTCTGAAGGAGTTGCTCTGTGAAGCGGAAAATCAGAAACTGCAAATCCAAGGAGGAGCTGCGCAAAAGCTCCGCCTAGGTCCACCTACGCATTTCACACAGCTGAATGGTTGCCATTGTTAGATTAGAGGATTTCTCAAACACTCATGAAAGAGTCAAAGCAGCACTCCACGAATGTTTTTGATGAGGGAATGACATAATGTGATGTAAAGCTCAGAAAAGTTGATTTTACATAATACTGCTCCTTTAATTTATTATACAGATTTCAAAACAGTAGAAACGTAAACACAATTAAGCTTTTTCTTTTTACATACATAGTTTTTGGATGAAATATATTTACATATTTTTGGTGGCACAAAGTGTGAAAAAAAAATTTCATCAAAGTTAATTCTGTGGAGATTTATCTATTGTGGGTAATATATCAATTGTTAAGAACTACTAGCAGAATCCCACCCTGAGCCTCTCTGTTCAAGACAAATTCACCAGCCTCAAGCTTGGCAGGTTTCCTGCTAGTAAACCTTCTGTTTTTACCAAAAGCTTACTTTTAGAAAAAAAAAGTTAAAATGACAGATACATGGACAAAAACACACAGGCTGAATCTGCAGTTAAATCTGCAGCTGTAGCACACAGGTTCTGTTTGTTCATTATCTGGTTCCTCTTTTCACTGTAAACTGTGCTTCTAGTTTATGTTGATAGAAATGTTATAAAGGGTGTGCATGGGACAAACTCTGATCTATTGTTCTGCTTGTCCTTGATTAATAACTTGCATCAAACTGGTATGATTCTATGAGCTTGGAGAGACTTCTGAGACTAGTGTGAATTCTTCTTACTTTAAAATGGATTTTGAATATGAACTGAAGAAGCAAAAATGTCCATTGCCCCAAGTGTCTTAAATAATGATCAGATGTTTTGGAATAACATAATCTAAATCGGTAAATTAAAATGTTTTCGTGAAAGAGCAACAAGTGTCCATATGTTTGGTGTAAAGTTGGACAGAGATGCAAAGTGGAACAGAGAAATAGGGATAAAGACGGAAAGACCAGTGGAGAACGATGTAGAAAGGGAGGTGGAGAGAGTGGAGGATGACATGAGAACCAGATGAGCTAATCAGAGGGGAGTAGATGCAGCTGGGGAAAGAAGCAGGCAGAGGCAAACGTGGATAAAGCAGAGAGAAGTTAGAGAGGAAAAACACTGACAAGCAATAAACAGAAAGAAGCACTAAATTAATTAAACATATACAAAGAAAAAAGGTGGAGAAGATATGGAAGAGCATTAGAGCCACTGAAAAAAGAATTCTGACTGTAATCTCTGAATTCTTTCTTTAATCTAGAAATGGGAAAAAATAATACAATTTTGTTGGATCATTGTCATGTAAATAGGGCCTCAGAATTTCATCTCAGAATTTTGACTGTTTTCATAGAATTTTGACCTTTTTTTTCTTTTTCTTTTCTTTTTTTTTTTTTGCTGAATTTTGACTTTCACAATTCTGAGAAAAAAAAATTGGCCCAACAGGACTAAACTGAAATGGAAGATCTCAGTAGATAATAAGGAAGTGACCACTAACCAGAAGCACTAACCAGAAGCACAAATGAAACTTAAGCCATCATGACATGGCTTGGCATAAAATCTTCACGAAAAGTTATTCAGGAATTTTGTTTATGCATATAAGAGATACAGTACTACAGGAAGGTTGTTCATGAAGGTTAGAGGTCTCAGACACTTGGAACTGGTTTGGAGCCTTTAAGAGTGTTTCCTTCTGCATTTCTTTCAACAAATAAAAAAAAGAAGCTGTAAATGTTTGGAATTGCAACATGGATCATAGTAGAATTAAACTCCAGCCATCCCATACAGGATTAATGGTTAATGCCTCCCTCAGTAATCACCTAAAGCGGTGTCAACATCACGAAAGGCTATTTTTTAATTTATTTTTTCTAATATTGAGGTAATACTGGTGGCTACAGATGGAAAAATCTGGATGTTTTGGTTCTGATGGAGAAATTTGCAAGGCAACCAACTTCCTCCAACTCCTCATGTGTCCCTAGAGTCATTATGGCGATTGGTCACGAAGGCTTCTTGTGCAAAAGAACGTGTGTGTGCGTGTGCGCGCGCACGCGCGTGAGTGTGTGTGTGCCAGTTGTCTTTCAGTAGACCGTTGGGCCACAGCTGGCACTTAGGGATTCAGTAAAAACCGTCATCAGCAGCTGTCATCTGAACTGAACTGAACTATGGGAAAATAACTCAGAGACAACCTGCCAACTGCAGCGTGATTACACCAGTGATGATTTAGTGCATCAGGAAAGTTACGCTGAAGGACGTCTAATATGAAAACAGAAATATATAAAAAAAGTTGCTCACCTTCATAACACCCTGACTGATTGGTCCAAATTAAGGAAGCTTCTTTTTGTTTTGGTCAAGTAAAATCAAGCTGGTTTTAGCTGCTGTTCCCTGTTAAGACCAGAGGTTTCCATTGACCTCAGTGTGACCAATGTCACTACAAAGAAATGTATCCAGTTTTTAAAGTGGGAAAGTTCCAAGTCTGTAACGAACCCAACTCCAAATGAAACCAGAACTCACAACGCAGTGGGGGTGGATGTGGACTTAAAGTTTTATCACAATAATTTGTGATAAAACAAATAATTGTTTTATCACACATTCTGATAACAATATGTAACAATAAGAATTATTTAATACTTACTTTTCAGTCAACTTTGTGACAAGACATTTTTCATGTGTTATAAGTGAAAAAAATCAACCATTGGAACAAATTTTCATCAATATAGAGGAAATATTGATTTAAAACAACCTGATATCTCCTGAAAATGTACTTACAAATTAGTTTGGTCCTAATTTCAGAGTACTGAGCTATTGGTGCTAGAAAGAAGAAACGAAAAAGTGATGAAAACCATGCAATCTGAATAATGCAATAAGGCGTTTATTCTCAGATATGGGAACCATTTTGGTGGCACGTTTTGTGTAATTATTATAAACCAGTACCATTACCTGGTTATATAACGTTACTCTGGCGATCGTCTTTGACATTAAAGTTTATTTGATGACTCGAATTATTTAAGTGTGAAAAATAAGGATAAACAGCAGAACTCTGTAAGACAAATGCTTTCCCACTCTGTGCTCCCAGAGAGCTTTCTAAGTCATCATTGGCTGAAGAGTTTATGCTCAACTGCGCTTCCTTAACTCTTTTTTTTTGGGTCATTTTAAGATAAAATGTATAAGTTCTCCTGGATGTAGTGAAGCCTGTTAGATATGATCCATCTTTGCAGAGTTCCAGAAGCACACTGAAGGATTTTGCTGTTTAAGCTGCAGCTTCCTGTCACATACAAGCTGTGTGTAAATATTGTGTCACATCTAATCTGTGTGCGATGAGATAACGCTGACAGTTGCGCCTCCGGTTTTTCTAAGGAATCTATTTCATGAAATGGCAGTTTCTTCCGGGTTGTAAAGTGATTAAGAACAAGCTGTTGTGGAAACTCGTCATGGTCCCATTTTTTTCTATTTTAACACACACAACCTCATTTTCATCCGTCTAATGCAGCTCCCTCCTGCAGGAAGACTTTTGCTAAATTATAATAATAGTGGGAAATATGAGAAATAACATCAAAGTACTGATATTGAGATTCCTGTTGTTGTTCTTTTTTGTCTCTTTGCTCACCGCACCAAGGAAAGATTCCAAATGCAAGCCTTGATTAATATTTCACTGGTATTGTTGAACAGATTTTGTGTTTGCAGCGGTGTGCATGTGTGCGTGTGCATGTTTGTGACGTGATTAGTGCGGCACAGATGCACTGAGTGTCTGCCTGACCGCTTCAGTGGACGGCCTCATCGCATGTTGTGGGGTTTCTCTGTCCAAGTGTGTGTGCGTGTGGATCTGAGATCCTCCTTCATTATTTATTCAGGTCAAGAGTCAGTGAAATGCTCTTTTCGTAGCTAATGAAGCACAAATGTACAGCAATACCCTTCTGCAATGTTGGAATCTTCTGCTTCAGCAAAGTCTCGATTGATTTAAAGGAACAGTTCAGTTTTTTTTTTTAAAGCGAGTATGCAGCAGTAATCAAAGTTTTCAGAATTGGGGACAGATTCTCGTTGGTGGGTCACGATAACCACTGCTCAAAGCATTTGAAAAATTCACAAAATATTATTAAACGCAAAGGCTTCATGATTTCAAAGTTTGAGTATAATATTTTTGTGGGAATATTTATTTTAAATAAGTCTAACAAAATTCTCCAGTGAGAATTCTTTCTGGTTTTTCCAAAGAGAAATAATGCTAATCGCCGTCAACAGATACTGACTGACTGCTTACAACTAATTCTTTACTTTGAGCCAAACCTTGAGCAACAAACATCTTTTTAACATTAATAATGCATGCAATATTCCCTCTGCTTGAATTACATTGCCTTTGATTTATCTCAGAAGTCAAAGATAGATTTGTGAATTAAATTACAGTTGAGAGGGTTCAAACAATCAGTGCTAGCTGCTATAAGCAAAATAAGCCCTTAGTATTACAACTCTCTAATTTGAGCAATCAAACACTAAAGGAAAAAGCTCACTGATATATTTAATATAGTTTTATACTCATGGCAGACATATTGGATAATGAACTAGACTGGCAAAAGACATGCTTCTTCCCAAGAAGAAATTCTGAATTCAGGAACTGCTCCTGTTGTATTTCTAACTAGGAAATAAAAATAAAAAAATAAAATAAAATAAATCACGAAGCTATGTTCACAAAGTTGGTTTTGACGCTTAATTCCAATTAAAGTTTTTTTTGTGTGTGTGTGTGTTTATGCTACTAATTAAATTTGGCCCCAATAAAGGGTCAAATCTGTGTGAATGATATGTGACCCCAAAGAGACCTGCATGCGCAGAAGAGGAACTTTGTCAAACCTGTGGATCATTTTAACGTTGCTGAGCAACAGGAGCTGACTGCATCGTTACTGCTGTGAAAAAAGTCAGGTACTGACTGCATTTGCCTGTTGTGTGATTATAACTTTTAATTTCCCAGCAAGACTGTTTTAGAGACGAATAACTCAAAGCAAATTTCTTACTGCAATAACAAATCATAGGTTTGGCTGAAGCGAACCTGTTGGATTCTCTATGGGCTCTTTGCACCTACGGCGTTGACGTCACATCTCCAGGAGCTAATGCGGATCACTTTTTTCCGCTTTGAAAAAAGTGAAAAAAGTGCATCAACTATGTCCTATTTTTGATGCAAAAAAGCAATACTATGAACATTGTTGTCTTCCTAATATAATGGGCTTTTAAGTTTTCATTAATTTCCAAGCGATCCTGAATTAAGAAAATGGTGGCTTGTAAATATCTACCAGTTAAAGCTAACGCTGCACAACACAAAGTTTGCATCCTTCACTTCACTCCGGATCAGCCTAAAACTACCGGGGATACGGATGGTAAATAAAGGAGCCTCCCTGAGTTATTTTCATGGAATCACTTCTGTATTCAGCCTGAAAGAGTTTATGGGAACCAGAAAGCAGACCAGAGCCAGACAGCCGAGCAACCGATCCGCCTGTACATACTTCTGTAAACACCGTCCTATCTGAGCTCTTCACAAGAAACATGCAAAGGTAATAAAACGAAATAACACGGAGACATTAAGGGACACAGTCATATTTTTCTAAAAACAGCAACTTTGAACCTGAACAGCTGAACCAGATCTCTGACACCAGAGCTGCGCTACTGTCAAGCTATGAGGCTTGTTGAGCTTCGTCAGGCTTCGGAAGCTAAAAGCCCAAACCGTAACCGAACCCCATTAGTCTGTGACACTAACGACTTGAAAATAAGATAAATACATTGTCCGTTAGAATGTTTAGATACTTAAATAGCACATTTTTACAAGAACAATGTCCAAGAATATTGCCTACTAGCATAAGCTAAGGTTAATGTTAGCCACAAAGTTTAAGTAAAACTCACCTTCGTATCAGTAAATGTATAACGAGGCGTACATCTTAAAACCTTTCTCCAGCTGACTTCGGATCGATGTACAAACCTTGGCCAAGCACTGCAAGCACCTAATGTAAATGATATTTGTATTGGATCGGAAACAATCGAGCCGCTTTTCCCCGAACGCGGAAGCTGAGGTGCAAAGAGTCCATTAATGAGTGAACAATCCACTGTTATGCAGTGACAGCAGACATTCAATGTTTGGTTGTCACAAGGCTGTTATCACTGCAGCAACTTGTCCTGCTTCCTGTGCAAAACTCCCAAAAAGCTAAAGATTACCCTGTTGGTCATCAAACTGAAACTCAAAACTAACAAAGTTTTCTTTCTTTTTTTTTTTTTTTTTTTTGCTTCATGATAGATTTTTTTTTTTAGTCTAAAACTGTTTTATTAGTTTTGCAACAAGAATTGGACATGGATCCTTGTGAGGAAGAGATACTCAAGTCTGATTTTGAGCAAAAGCTGTTGTATATTTTTGTATCTATTAACTTTTTGTTGTTCATGGCATTTTTTTGTTAAAGACTTTACTTGTCAGTGAAAATTAAAGTGCTAACCTGATGCAGAAACCTGTGCTTACAGGCCAGATGTCCTCCATTCTAGAACCGAGGTCGAAGGTCACAAATGTTACAAACTTTGGATTGGTTAAATGTTAAAAGAATGATCTACTAGTTTTACTTTAGTGTCAGCCAAGTTAGAAGTTTCTTAGTAGAATTTCATTATTCCATTTAAGTTTCACTCACCGTTTGTGAAACTGTTTCCAATCTGATGAAGGGTTGGCAGAGCCAGGAGGGGCCTTGGACCCTTCTTGAAAAATGCTGGTCCCCCCACAGGCTTCTCCATGTCATAGTAAGGTATAGTCAATGACAACATAAATGTAAAACCCAATAAATAAATATATACTAAATAAAATATATATATACATATATATTTTTTAAGCTGTGCCCCCCTAAAATTTATACTGGCCTGGTCTGACTTGGCCTATAAAGATTTTCTGGGGCCGCCACTTGATTTTCAAAATGAATGTAATATTTGTTCCACAGAATTCTTTTCTTACTCTGAAAAGAAGAACCGATTAGAAATTTGAGATGAGGGAAATGGGTTAAACTGTAAATCTCTGCAGCTTCCATCCAGTGTGGGTTTGTCTGTAAAATGGTCGCTCCTGTGTGCTAAATCATATTAATTTTGGCACGCATGAGATTCCAACAGAAACTGAGAGAAAGAGAGTACATAGACATGTATCAAAACATAAATATATTTTTATTATTAAAGCATAAAAACCACGTTTAAGTGAATAGAGCGCACTGCTTTCCCCTCACCGTTTGGTAATTGAGCAGTTTCTCCTCCCGCGGCTCTGTAATGGGCTTGTCATGCTGAGCTGCTCAGTGCATCTTCAAAAGGCACCAACTCTCCGTGTCTCTGAGGCGGGAGCTGTAAACTAGGTCGCTGGAATGAGCCGAGGATTTTTGCAAGACTGGATTGAAATTTAGCATGCACGAGGGGCAAAAATAGTGCATTATTAAAGTGTGTTTGGTTCAGACCTGAATAAACGCTTCTGCTTTTATTTATTTGCGAAATCCAATGGGAAATTTTTACAAAAGCAATAGGAAAGTGACTTATATGCTATAAGCAGAACGTGAAAGGCATTTCTACTGTTTTTTGGAGAAATATTTCAAACTAGTAAAAAGTCCTGGACTCCATTTTTCCTTCTTCTTCTTCTTCTTTTTTTTTCTTCCAAATTGATGTACTAAAAGGTGCCACACCAATAAAAGCCCATTCTTGGTCCTAATGGGGGTGAGTGTGTGAGTGTGTCCGGTGTGGGGTGGGAGGCTTCTTGCACGTGGTGATAATAGCCTAGTTGAGTGCCAAACCTGGGAAGCTTTTCAATTTGACGAGGTGAGACCCCACAAGGCTTTTAATATCCTCCTGTCAATCAGAGAACTTGAGACACATCCATGCGCCTCTCGTTATGCTGGTATGTCAACGCAAGTCAGTCCCCACGGGTGCCAATGTAACGTGGCACCCAGTGAGGCAGTCGTACGGTCGCCGTAATTCAGTCATTATGACTCGGTTTTGCTTGACTCAGTCATGAAATATGACTGAGGCTGGCATAAGCAGTTTTGAGACATGGATGTGTTCCCATGTGCGGCCTGTCCGTTCGTTTATGGACGTGTAGAAAGCCTACGGATGAACTATGGAGATGGCAGCTTTGAGAGGAGGAGCAGCTGTAGCAGCAGCTGATGAACTCGTTTAGGTGGAGAATAGAAGCTCGGATGTGTTTACATCCTCTGACCTGAGGATTCTGAACAAGTGAGAAAGTAAAAGCTGTATGCAATGTAAGGAATGTGAACATCAGCGGCTTGCAAAAACATTCATGCTCCCTAGACTTTTTGACATTTATAGCTTCGGTCTATTTTATTGGGATCTTGTACTACTATTCTCTCCCGGATATCTTGGCAGATTTCTTTTGACTTGTGTATGAACAAATTATGGATTGGGTGAGCGGTGGAAGCCTTTATGAAAAGATAATTGATAATTGAAATCGGAGAGGTGGAGTACAATATTGAGGAGTAAAAGGACGTACATTAGTATGGGAATGAAACAGGGAATGGCTGAAGAAGGAGAAGAAAATTGGAGATGCTCAGTGAATTTTCTAAGAATTCGATTCTTTTTCTCTCATCTAATATAAGAACTCAATCTATTATTGTCTGAAGCTTTAACCCAACAAAAGGAAGAATGTGGAAATAAACCAAGCCTGTTTTGTTGTTTAAGCTATTGCTTGAACAATAGTGTACATGCAAGACGTCTGTCTGCTCAGGCACAACACAAATGATGAAACCATAGCAAAACAGCATGTGTGTATGAGTGTTCATACACACATAAGAAGCAAAAAAAAACAAAACAAAAAAAAACAGACAAACGAGGAAACAAGTCCAGATGAAAGGCCTCTGCTGCTTTTAGACTCCACAGATCTTCAGTAACTCATCTACATACCTGCTTTGAACTGAAAACGCTGTTCTGACTGGAGACAGGCTTCTGGTTTCTACAGATAAAGCAGCTTTTATCTACAAGCTGTCACTTCTTGGAATGTAGATTTCACTTTACTTAATAAAATTAGGATTTTCTCAGACAAAAAAAAAAGTATTAGAAGACCTATTTGTTTTAACAAAAAAATATTCAACAGCTAAGGTTTAGTCCACTTTACTATTGACCTCTTAACATGACCAGTTCAAGGATATCCAATCCTTGCGCTGGATTGGATGTTAGTACAAGGATTGGATATTCATTACAAGCCACCCAGACACACCACACTGTGGGGTTCATGCATGTGCAAAAGACAAACAATCCAGTTAGAATTTTATGAGTTCTGGTTTTATTTTGTTTATGTGATGAAGATCAGGGTTCTGAGCTAAGGTTAGATTCCGAGATTTGGGGATCAATGCAAACATACAGCAAGACCTGAAAAGAGGCCGTCAGTTGGATCTTCTCAAAAGATAAATTTCGGTCTTCCTCCTTGCAGAACGTAGACGTAGACATAGGGATAGAGATAAAAGTTATGCAGAGACTTTGACTTTGGGTCATGGACTTTGAGTCTTTTGTATCCAACATTAATCATTATAAATTCAAATCTTTGTCAGAAAGATTAAGTTTGAACAACCAACAAAAATTTGGTTGGTTTTTCCAGTTGGTTTCATTTCTCCATTTATTGTTTGCAGGTATATTTGTCTAAATTGTTAAAATTATTTTTCTTATGAAAATTTATTTTAGCTTGGTGGAAAGTAGTCTATAAAATCACTGATGCATGATTGATGAGTTATTATTTTCAATTGTAAAATGAGTTCTATGGACAGTTTCAAGACCATACATCAAAAAACTTCTTTACTGCATTACGTTTCTAACGTCTTCTTCTTTTGACAAGTATTCACCTTCATGTGGTTCTCGCTACATTTATACATTCCCCTTGATGAATAAAACAACAAAAATCCTGAACTTTCAATTATATTTTTTGTCATTAATGTATGCAAACGATGCTTTTTCACAATTCTAAACATTCAGTGTTTTTCTTTTTTTCTTTTTTTTTTTGCCAGAGATTTAATCTAAAGGTCCCTGTTTCTTCTGGTTCAGCTTACAAAGACTGTAGGATTATGACCTACAATTTTCTGTATCATGCTGGACAGAAACGGGGGTATTTATGGTTGGGGGTGATTATAGAAATGATTAGAGTAAACCTCTTTTGTACTGTCTGCTGGCCAGCAAGAGGGGGTTGAGAGGATGCAGAGGTTGGTTGAAGTATGAAAGGAGGGGGTTGCAACAAAACAGAAAGTAAAGGCATTTCATCAGAGAAATTTTACTTGAGGAAGTATTTCTCAGATTAAACAGATAAGACTTGACGAAGGAAAGCTCCTTTGGTTTATGGTTGAGGTTACCAGAAACACAATGGGCGATAAGGATAGGTTGTTGACTGTGGAGAATGAGATGAAGACAGATTATAATAACCGTTGTTGAGTTCGGGCTTACAGCTGGCTGATTGTTCATCTGTTTGTTTCCCCACATAGTACTGGACACATGACCAATCCTCTTACATGTATCCGACCTGCTTCCATATAATGCTTTTATCCCCATCCAGCTCCGGCACACCAAAATTCTGTGACATTTCCCGAAAATGTGAAAAATGACAAACTTATCTCAAGTTCAGGCTTGCAGTCCTGATCACCCAACGTTTGATGTTGGTGTTTTAATTTCAGGTACGTATTGATGCAAATGAGACCTCAAAGGAATTTGGATTATGCTGGATCAGTTCAGTGTACATTAATTGTTTCATATAAAATATAGTGGAGTTTCTGAATATCTCTAGGATATAAGGTGGCTAAAGCTTAAACATCAGTACCAATCATGGACTGTAATTTCCTCATATGCCTTATCATGTTGAAATACCCTAGTGATGGGTGCCTGCACACACAGTAAGGTGTGCTTGTATGGATAGAGATTTTCTATGTTTCCTTTACAAATCTGGCCTTTAAATTTGTTCAAAGGTGCTATCTTAACCTAAGAGCACATGCACCTTGTTGAAGTACTCAACAGCAATCTTAGTCTCCAGACTACTTTTTGATAGTCTTGTCTTGAACTATCAAGACGAGACTTTCAAAGGACATTTGATAAGCTGAGGACATGTGTCCTTGGTCTTGTCCCTGGACTTGGGATTTTATTTCAAGACTAGCAGTCACAGCCACATCTGCAGAAATATCACTAAATTGCCAGAATATTGTTCGATTTATTTATTAGCATTCTTGCTTTCACTGGACGTAAATCGCACTGATTCAAATCTAAGCAATAAAGTGACTCATTACTAATTTTGTATTTTTGTTTGCACTGCCACCCACTCCCACTCCCACTCACTTACACTCAAAGAAAGGGAGCTGTGGTTGTCTGGAGCAGGAGGAGATGTTAAGTGTTCAGTAATACAATTCAGCTACATAAATCAAAGAATATCTTTTAAAATAACATCCAAAATGTTGTACAAATTTAAAATGACAAGTAAATTTGGTGTGCTTCGATTTCAGAGGAAGTGGGGACAACAGCAAACTTTTAGTGTCACTTAGAAAGGAAGTACAAGGGAGGTAAGTTATGTGTTAGTGATACTAGCAAAGCTATCTAACTAATGTTAGTGACCTTCATCTGTACCAAAATTCTTTCTTTCCCACCACTCCCGTCACACAAAGAGACTTAATTAATATTAGGTATGTTATGTTAGTTACCTACGTATCTGGATGTTTTAGGACACTAGTTTCTGTTTCTTGTCAACTGTTTGTCACCTAGCTAGCTTGGTACACAAGCTAACATCACCTGTAGTATATTGAGGGAAACGAGAAAATGGAATGTTTCACATTTTATTGTGTGATGTCCCTGTGGAGGGTGCTGGTCTTCATCTTGACTCAGCGTCTCAGCTTGTCAGCTTGACTCTTGGTCTTATCACAGTCTTGGTACGCCCTAGTCTTGGTCTTGACTTGGTCTCAAGTTAGCTGGTCTTGACTAACATTCATCCCATTTCGAAGCATGATCTGACACAGTAGCTGTAGCTAGCTAGTGGTGTGACATCATAATTCCCCTCCTACTGAAATCTGACTTTTCAAAGTAGAATTCTGACATTAGGAGGAGTTCATGGCAAACACATAAGTGATGGACATTCAAAAATGCCCTGCTATGAAACAAATACACATTTCAACTCATTGAGGCTTATTTTCATCTCTAAGAAATGCTCCATCCTTTCTGGGCAAAGAAGCTTGCTGCCTGTCTAGTAAATGTCAAGTTCAAAGGAAGAGCTGAAAAAGAAATTTCTAGAACAGTAAAAGGCCAATACTGATGGAGAGCAAAAAGAGAAACAAAGACGGGAAGTGACTTTACCAGGCATTAGCACATTGTTAAAGTGTTAGTTGGAATTTCCACAAAAAATGAGTATATGTCTATTTGGTTGTCTGTAAGACAAAGTCGCAAATGAAATTTTATATCTTTGGGACTGAAACAAAAATGTTCCCTGTTTTAAACTTTATTGCTTCTTATTTCTTGCCAAGTTGTTATTCCTTCAAAAATAGAAAAATCTGAAATAATGATCAGCAGACAGAAACCTTACTGATGGACTCAATTGTTTCTCAAGTGAGTTTATTCGGTGTTGCAAGAACTATTCATGCATCACAGTGTAATCTGAGGAAGAACCCACAGCTGGTGTGGAATTTCACCAGACAGCGTGTGGATGTCTGCATGTGTGTGACAGTGATGGCCAAACTCATTTCTGTTTGGATGTGTTTCTGAATAGAGGACATTGTTCTTCACATCTAAAACAGTTTAGCTCTGTTTGTCTGAGAGCTAAACATCGCTGCTCTTTTATTACTTCCCTTTGTAAGAGAAATTATGAAATTATATGTCTGCAACAGCAAATGGATTTTTCCAAAAGGAAAATTGCTCAATTATGGATTCCCATAATCGCAGGCTGATGGCAGTTGTTGCAAAGTCTGAAAGAACTACTGTTGCAGCTCATTTCATACATTTTCAAGCACTGTGTCATTTTCAAGGCTCATATAGACGCCAACATTTGTTGTTGTGCCTCAAATCAACAAATTTCTAACAGTTCGAGGCACACAATATTTCTAAGACAAGTAGAGTTTCCTTTCGTTATTTTTCTTTCAGCATCCTGATGGATACTGAATGACTTTATCCACATTTGTGTCACATATATTTTCCAGCCTGAATTGACAAATGGCAATAAAATATTGCATTGGACATGCTCAATAAAGCATGTGGTATGTGGTAAAGCCTCCCATTCAACAGGTGGCACCAGAGGCAAAGAAGACTGAGGATAATGCCAAGAAGAACATGAGATATAAAAAATAATAATAATAATAATAATAATAATAATTGAGAAGTTTACTTAAAACAGATGGTGGATGAGGAAATCTGGGTTCAGGGTGAGTTCAACCCTTTGCCACTCAGAACCCTAGTTTTTATGTAAGTGTTGCCATTTTGTTCCTTCTATCTCCATTTTGTACTTGTAAACAAAACAATTCACACCCAGGCAAATGATCTGTGGTGTTCCTTCAGAGGATTTCCATTAGTGGGAGGAGAAGTAGTGATAAAAATGCTTAAATCCCTTGCATAATTAAATTTAATACAGTGAATACTCAAACTATTCACTAACTGAATACGTTGTTGTGGTGTCCCAACCATTCAACTTTGACGCCATACAGAAGGAGCTCATTCTGCAGATGTTTGCTGGAAGTTCAAGTGTTTATAACTTTTACACTTAACTTTAAAATCTATTTTTCTTTCTTTTTTTATCAAATAAGACCAATTTTAGTAACTTTTTTCTAAGACAGTATTTCTATAAAAAAACAAAACAAAAAAACAAGTGGTGCAAGTTTTGGAATCTCACTGACACCACACCTTTAATAGCACAATTTGGACGCCAAAATATAACTTTTAAATATGTATTTTAATGGATTTAAAATACAGACCTCCAAAGGAAGAAAGTCCCATCCACCAATTCAGAGACTATGACCCAAAAATTAGGGCAGGACACAACTGTTTAGATTATTATTTCTCCCACTGAGCTAGATTTCCTCCAATCAATGAACAGAAGGAGGTGTTGATGATGTTTCTATGATGCTTTAGAAGTGTAGTCTGCCTATGGTTGTAGTCTGGCAATAGCAGCAAAGGAAGTGAATGAAGCTGTTCAGTTCATGTGTGCTGCGCTTCCAATTAACATTGAATTAACTGAATTTGAATTAACATTAACAGCCATGTGGTTCAGCTTGGTAATTCTGTCTTCGCAGTGGGGGATGGTAATTTCCAGAAAGCTTCATAGCGTATGTACTGGTGCAGTACACACAGGACGTTACGGCCAAATGCTAGTGACTGGCAGAGTCTACAAATCCAGGAAGCAGTTGTTTCTCAATAGCTGAGCGTCCAGACGCTACGGACGAAGCAAAACGAAGAACAACAGGCTGGTTTTTAACAGGATAATTAAATTCTAACACATCCAGAAAAACGCACACACCCTTCCGCTGTCTCAGAGGCTGAATCACCTGTGGCCGTCACTGTGACGGTGAGGTGAAAGAAGTCAAGCGTAAAAGGCGTGCCGCAGGTTAACTGGGAGTATTCCATAAGTTTACCCAATGTCTTATCTTTCAGCATCGGTAACCCAAACAAAAAACACACATGTGCTCTGGATCCAGCACTTGTGAAACCTTTTCAAACCTCCTGTTTTTAGTTCCTGTTAAACTTCCAATCTCTTTTCCTTTTGAGTCAACGCTTCTTGTGTTCCAATGCAGCACAATCTGATTAACACATGCCACACACATTGTTCTGTTTGACTATTGGCATGGAGTCTTCCTCTGTGGAGTAAGTGTTCTGACAAACAGGCTTGTTTAAGCTTGTGTTATCATCAGTGAGAACAGGTCCAAATCTGTTTTGTGTGAGTGAAGAGTGATGGATAATATTTTAATCAGCCCTGTTTTTATGCTGACTCATATTGGAGGTTCTGAGCTGTGATTTGTGCTCATTATTCATAACCCTTTCTTTGCTCTGTAGAAGTATTCATACCTCAAAGTTTTCTTTATACTTATATAAGTGTAAACTAATGTATTTCAATGGAATATGGTGTGATAAAACAGAAATTAGTACAGAAAATAAAAAGAATAATTTGATTTCAACAAAACGACAATTACACAAAAATATACAACATAAATAAATGACTGAATAAATAT
Organism: Poecilia formosa; assembly: GCF_000485575.1. Taxonomy (NCBI): domain Eukaryota; kingdom Metazoa; phylum Chordata; class Actinopteri; order Cyprinodontiformes; family Poeciliidae; genus Poecilia; species Poecilia formosa. Next base: position 229,723 of record NW_006800404.1, read on the forward strand.
TAACTCCTTTTGAATTGACTGAACTAATTCAACAGAGGTGAAGTCAATTGGTGCTGTAGTCTTACAATGAGTGGAATGGGGGTGACATGAGTGCAATGAATGGTGCTAAAAGATGGCACCAGTCACTTGATAGAAATTATTAAATACAAAACATTTAAACAAATAGAATCTACAATGGAAGATTTAGATCGAATCATATGAATCTCCCGGTCAAGCTGAGAGCTATGAAATATTGAGAATCAGTGAGAAGACCTGAAAGGTTTTGTTCACACATGTTCTCCATCTGTTAATCGAGTAATTAATAGAGTAGTCAAATAAAAAAAACTTGAGTAAAGTAAAGTATTGGTAAATACTACCATAACATGTTCCACTGGCAGGATATTTCACATATACCATGGGAAAAATATATTTTTAAAAGTGAAATTATGTACCAATGGAACAAGTACGTTTTCATTAATATTAAGGAATTGTTGACTTAAAACAAGCTTCTTTATCTTCCTGGACAGTTATTTGAAAGTTAGTTTTCTTTTATTTCAAGAGTACTAACACATTTATTCAAGAAGCCAAAAATATTTGGTAATATTTTATGTTTTTGTGGTGCAGGACATTCATTCATTGAACACAAATAACATGTGAACTTTTAAATACCTGTATAGAAAGGATGATGGGAAGATTTCTGGACAGACAAATGACTGCATACACCTACGTTCTGTGTTGATATGGATTCAATCTTGCTGGCATTACATGTGACCTTCTCGTCACGATAGATGGGTCTTTGACCTTTATCTGTCACTTTGGTTTTGTATTTGGATTATTTTTGGGTTGCGATTGTATTTTGGTTTCTGTCACTAACAGGGTTCCATATAATATTTACAAATGTCAAAACATTTTGCACCTTCTTTTGGGGATGGATCCTCAAGGCTACAAAGCTCGACAGGCCTGGTGGAATATTGTGCCTAATATTAAAATTATATTGCTCTAAGTGATATCTACAGCAATAGAAATTACATTTTATTTTCATGTCATGCAAATGACTCTTGGTTGATGTAATGCAGAGACTCTAAACGTGTAATGCCACACACATAAAACAGAAGAAGTGGTAAAGAATACCTCTTGAGGCCTTTAATAAAACATCGATTGCATGGTGTTTCTACTGAATATTTCATAAACAGCCTCACTTTTTCCTTTTGAATTGGCACAAACATGTGAAGTTGCAGTGGGCAAAAAATATGGAACTTTTCGTAATATTTTAATTGCGTGAGAAGTACATTTATGTTCGTTAAAACCCATATGGAGGGCAAAAAACTACTCCCCAACCATGACTACCATTGGTTTTAACTGAGAAAGTTGTCAATATAGCACACTAAAACTTAAATGTACGCGTGATAGATAAAAGAAAAAGGGACCCATTTACTACAAATTGTGAACAACTAGAAAACAAGAACTGGTAAAAGTTGTCATTTAAAAAATAGTGAGGGAGAGGGAAGTAGATCAGCTATGCTAGCTTGACTTTGACAATCGTAACATGTACTTGATACATGTTATGTATCTACTGCAAAATTCGTTGTGTTTCAGTTCACTTAAAAAAACATCAATGCGATCTACACAACAAATCTGTGTGTAACATAGTCCAGAGAGAGAGAGAGAGAGAGAGATTTAGAATACTAGTAGTTTTGAGTTCTTCAAATTTTTTTCTGGATTATTTTCCCTTTGCTGTGGCACATTGCACTAAATTAATAATACATCTCCAGGTTTCATTTTCTTAACGGAATTGTTCCACGGTGGCAGGGAGGATATGGATGGGGAGTTTTTGCCCTCCAGCCTTGTGCGCATGTGCCAAAATTTCCAGATGCAAACAGTGACATGCAACGTGTCCATAAGATGTCAAAGAGGGACTCCCAGACCGGCATGACTATACGGGACAGGAAGCTGCTTGGCATCACTTCCCCTCTGCTAACTCTGGTCTTGAAGGAAAATCCCATAAAGAGAGACAGATGGGAGGAGGAGGGGAGGAGGGGCGTAGCTGTCTGGTTGCTGATCAAACACAAATGGTGGAGTTTGACAGGCAGAAGAAGCCGTAGATGTCGGAGGCGTTTATAAAAGAATATATTTACTGACGCTTTCCAATTTTAATTTTTTTTTTCTTTTTGCATTGATGACGGCGAGACAAAATGGGAGCTGTCACGCAACCGTGTAGTCAAATCCAAGTAGATGAAAAAGGCAGAGGAAGCGCATGGGGGAGGATGACAGAAAGTTTGAAAGAGCTGTGAACCTCCAGCACACAGCGATAACACGGCAGCATAAAGTGTCACGATACCCAATGTCTTGTTTTGTCTCAGAGAGAATCAGAGACGAGGTGGTGGATGGGGAGGGTGGAGGGGTGAATGTGTGATGAAGACAGAGAAGTGTATGATGCTGGTGTGTGTCTGCGGTGGAGGGGTGGAGGAGCTCCGGGGAGGGGGAAAAAAAAAAAAAAAACAAAAAAAAACATTGAAGAAAAAAAAAAAAAAAAAAACCTCGACTCAGCCTCTAAAAACCTCTTTCATGTGCGATTGGGGCCGAGCGTCTGACTCCTCGTTATCTCGCCCAACAGACCGGCTATCGCTTTCTCCGCGCCGGCTGGCTCGGAACGTCTGAAACTTTGGCCTGCTTTCCGCGTCCCAGTTCTCCTGTCTGGAATGTTTCCAGCTAGACTCCGTAGCACCGGGCTCCACTGTTATTTTTGACACGTCATGCTATTCAAATGTCATTAACCATGTTAGGAGGAGAGAGTGAGAGTAATACCATTTTATAGAGGTAAAAGATCTGACTCATGGTTGTGTAACGTAGGGGGTAAGGATCATTGCAAAGGTATTCACATCCTTAAAGTTTTTAAATGCTTTTTGACATTACCACAAACTGCAGTGTATTTAAGGGATACAAATGCAAATTAGCTTATCTTTAACCTTCCTAAAATAACCCTAACCACAGAATGATTTAGATCAAAGCATGTGATTGTGAAAAATGTTCCAGTCAAAGTCCAGAGCCCAGATCCAATTAATCTGGGCTCTGATTAATTGGATCTCTGATTATGTCCTCTCATCCAATCTGACTTAGCTTACCATATTCTTCAAGAAGAAAAGGCAAAAATATGACCTTTCTCAGCCCACATTTTTAAAGTGACGGTAATATGAAAAATATACTTTTTTGAGCTTTACATTATGTTATAATGTTATTCCCTCATCAAAAACACACTTGGAGTGTTGCTTTGATTCTCTTCATGCATGTTTGAGAAGTCCTTTAATTTCCACGGCAACCATTCAGCTGTACAAAATGCCTGGTTGGACTGACCACTTCCCGGCCCCAGTCTTTCTGCATGGAGTTTGCATGTTCTCCCTGTGCATGGTGGGTTATCTCTGGGCACTCCAGCTTCCTCCCACTGTCCACAAACATGACTGTCAGGTTAATTAGTTTTTCTAAATTGTCCCTAGGTGTGAGTGTGTGTGTGCATGGTTGTTTTTCCTGTGTGTCTCTGTGTTGCCCTGCGACAGACTGGCGACCTCTAGCCCGGAACATTAGCTGGAGATAGGCGCCATCAGCCCTCCCGACCCCACCAGAGACAAAGGTGTACAGAGTTTCAGAAAGAGCAGGACTTTCTTAAAGAGACTTTAAATTATAAAGTCAAATTTCTTTTAAGTCATACAACCTCATTTTTATAACTATGAAGTTAACATAGTTACTTTATTGTGCTATAAAATATCACTATGTGGTTGGAAAACACATAATACCGCCCTTTTAAAGATCTAAGATCACAAAATCATGGAATATTTTCCATAGTTCCACTGTGACAAAAATAATGGGCAAAATTTGCTACTGGATGATGATCCTGCAGCCTCTGTAAGGTAGAAATTGATTTAGTTATGTAGCAGACCTGTTCATCTGAGAGGAGAGTGATTTGTAAGGCTTTAGCACCAGTCAAGCATCTGCATAATCCTGTTAATCACTCCTGGTCTCTCTCTCTCTCCCCTCTCTCTCTCTTTTTCTCCTTTTTCTCTCTCTCCTTTTTTCATCTCACTCTGGTTTTCTGAGGCTCAGCCTTGTCTGCATCTTACGTAAGCTCTCGCGCAAAAAGAACGAAAATGGAATCGTGGATCGGGGAGAACACAAAACACATCCCAGCCTCGTTTTCTTTATCAAAAGACCTACTTATGAAATCCATATTTCATCCTGACTTCTCATTCCAGCTGCTGATGGGTGCACTCAGCTCCAGATATTTTGCAAAATCTTTGGAATTTTTTTTTTCACAATATCAAAGATTGTGAACATCTCTGATGTGCCCAGAGGGTCCCAGTAGTCTCAAGTCGTAAAAAAAAAAAACAGAAAAAAAAGGCAACCAGACTGGCTTCACCTCCCCCCCTCACAATTGTTCACCAACACACACTCAGCGGACCCCGAAGGCTGCCAAATGTCAACTCCGATCTGGGGCAGGCTCCTTGCAGGCACGGACGGACACACAGCCAGATGAGCTCCCGCATCCAGAGGAGCGTGTGGTTACTACGGTAACCTTTGCCTCTCCATCGTAGAAACACTGGAAAGCTGTGGTGTTGGGTCGGGGGGTTGGGGGAGTTGTATTGTCTGGAAGGCAGTTAGTGGTTTGTCATGCGGTATTACGGCAAGCAGAGAGAGATGTGTGTATGTGGAGCAAATGTTGGGCATTTAAAGTGTGTGTGTGTGTGTTTTGGGAGTGTGGGGGGTGTAATAAAACACAAACAAAGAGCCCCACTGGTTCAATATTCATTTATAGTGGTTTTTATTATCTTTTTTTACAACGTCTGATTTAGATTTAGTGGCCATTAACAGCAGCACACAGAGCCAGGGGGCTTGGTGTGCTAATGATTACTCAGACCTCTTCTCTCTACTTGTAGGCTCCATTGTGAGGCAGACGTAAACATGTTTACTTCTAGTAACTGCAACTGCAAATGTAAGATTTAGTCGTAGACTTTATAGGTAAATAAGAGTAATTTATGTTGCTGCTAGCATCTTTAAACAAAGTGAGAAGTTTTGTTTCACACACTTTTTCAGCCAGATCAGTGTGTCTTTCTGAGCTGCTTCAGTTATGGAGAAAGTTATGGAGTAAATATCTGAAGACAGTGAAGTCAGGATGTGGTTGAGATCAGATTACAACTCACTGTTTGTGTTCTGATCTAATTTTGCCCTGATGGTATTCTTCCTTCCATAATCGTGTGGATACAGCAGGTTCCAGAAGTATATAATTTGCTATTAACTTTTTATTGTTTTGTTATGTTGCACATACTTTTGTTAGCTTTACATGACATAATGATGGATAAAATGTACTGCATAGCTGGTTTTAAATTGTTTTGTTTTGTTTTTTTGACAAATTAAAATCTGACAAGTGTGGAATATGCTAAATTTAGCAGAATTATCTTTTGTAATAAATTAGCTTAATATGATTTAATAAAATCTAATTATTATAGTTTGGATTTTTTTTGTCAAATTACCTCAAAATTCTGCAGTTTTCTTAAATACTGCTTACATTTTTAGCTACAGCTGTAGCTGAAAATGTTTTCACTACTTTTATTTATTTTTTTTTACCAGCAATCAGTCACAATCAGTAACAATTCACTTATCTGAGTACATAAATTATACCAAATATAACACAGTTCCACAGAGAAAATCAAATTTTAGCTCCAATATGGGAATTCCCAGGATCTGCTGGGAAATTGTATCAACTGAATAATGACGCATTTTTCAGGTACTGAGTTTAATTTATGCTAGATTTTATTTGTTATTTTTTACTACAAGCACATTCAAATTCATGTGTTGGAAGACATATTTAATCATTGTAATAATTTTTTTAACCCTCCACTTACTTGGTTGAATTCATTCCTCCAAATTCCCTTGAAAACTTAGACGCTAAACACACCGGATCTGTTTTAGCATCCAATCTGACAGATCAGAGCACAATGATGTATGCAACAGTTAAAAAACGTTAGCAGACTCCTTCTCCCACTGTCCTACCAAGGTAGACCCGAGGTCTGTTTTATTTTGAGCAACATTTGATGGGAGCATCATGAGTGAGACAGAAAGTGAGACGCAGTGGCAAAATAAACCCATCTGCTTTGGGTGGAAATATTTTACTAGCAAAAAAAGTAGTTTACTTACCCATGGTTGGAGCTCAGAGTTGAGTTTATGTATGCTTACACTGGCAGGACTCGGATCTTAAAGTGTAGGTACAGAAGGCACATTCTGTCACAAAGACTTGGCGATCAAGTGGACATTAGTGTGGACTGGGAGGTTTGAACTAGGCCTTAACCCCATTCTGTTCAGTCACCATCAGGTAAATTGACCCCCCAAAAAAGAACACAAAATCTAAAGAAATCTCTGAAAAACCGTCACCTTATGTTAAAGGTCGCTTCAAAGGTAAGTGTGAAGAACTGCATGTCAGTACGTTTGAATTTAGACTCAAAGTGCACAAAGTAGCAGACTGGATGGTATTTACTACCAAATAAACTTGATTGATTTAGCTTACATCTCTATTTGCTGCCATTCTGTTGACCGTGACTCTTTGGATAGTTTCATTAATATCTGTTCCGTGAGTTACAATGAGGGAGTGGTGAGTGCTTGACCTTTAGTGACCCTGGGCTGTGGAAGGAGAAAACGTATGACATCTTACAGAAAGACCCAGAAAGAAAAGACTGGAACCAGCCATAAATCTGCCTCTGGCAGTAGAAAATAAGGAGAATCTTTTCATTTCGCTTTACAAAACATTCTAGCTGTCGAAGCTAATACCACAGCATTTCATTATATATTTTATGATCTCCAACACTATGCTGAAGAGTTCTTGCAATTCAATTCACACTTGATCCATGGACTCTCTTTGTATGTGGGTCAGTAGCTTAAACCCAGTCTCTGCAGACCTGCTTTGGCTGACCGCATCAGATTGTCTGCTGCCATGAGAGAGAAATGGAGCTGGCTCTTTCTTTTTGAACATACAAAAAAAAAGAGACAGTTTGGAATAACTGAGCACGTGCTGAGAAGCATCTGTTAACATGGATGCTAAAGCTAACAGAATAATGGCCATGGTGGAGATAATAAGCTCCTTCCTGGCACCTCCTTCCTGTTGATAGAAGATGTTTTTTTTTTCTGTAAACATCAGAGGCTGAATTAAATGTAGAGAACGCTACAGATAAGACGGTCTGTACATCTGCCCTGCCCACAGAACCCAGAACCCAAGGGAAGCCTTGGTGATTGAGAGGGAAGATTCATTTTACCTACAGAAGCTGTTAGTTCTTTGAAAGAGACAGAGAGTAATTAGGCAGCGTCTGGGCTGGGTAATATCTGGCCTCACCTTTTAAGTGGATCTATATTCAATTACACATCTTGCACACGGAGCTGATGAGTTGCATCACTGTTTTCCTGGGGAGACTTTTTTTTTTTAAACTTTGTCCCTCCGTTGTGAGTTTGTTGAGGGCCGACATACTTTTCTTTTTACTGTTATTCATTAGTGGCCAAATCTATACCTGGAGCAAAATGGCAGTAAGTCAGTGGGTCCTTAAGGACACAGGTGTCCTCATGACAATTAACAAGGCGTTATGGGTCCAAGTCACATATTAACCGGAAAAGTAACTAGTAACTTTTTAAGCTTTACATTGTGTTATAATGTTATTTCCTCATCACAAACATACCTAGAGTGTTGCCTTGATTATTTCATGCATGTTTGAGAAATCCTTTAATCTCCCATGGCAACCATACAGTTGTGCAAAACGCCTGGATGGGCCAAGCTCCGCCTTCAAGGATGAAGCTCCTCCTTGAAGCTGCAGCACTATATGCTTTTTCCAGGCACATAACGGTATTTACAGTGCAATCAAATAACTTATCTGCCCTTGTTATAAAAATGGTTTATATGACTTAAAAGAAATTTGACTTTGTAATTTAACGCCTTGAAATTGGGTCTCTGTCTCTTTAAAAACTTTGTTTCTTTCTGAATCTCCACCTACATGAAGTCATCATAACAACGCTCCTCTATTAACCCTTTAACAACATTTTTACCAGCAGTGCACTGAGAAGTAGCTCCCATAATGAGCTCAGCANTATATTTTATGATCTCCAACACTATGCTGAAGAGTTCTTGCAATTCAATTCACACTTGATCCATGGACTCTCTTTGTATGTGGGTCAGTAGCTTAAACCCAGTCTCTGCAGACCTGCTTTGGCTGACCGCATCAGATTGTCTGCTGCCATGAGAGAGAAATGGAGCTGGCTCTTTCTTTTTGAACATACAAAAAAAAAGAGACAGTTTGGAATAACTGAGCACGTGCTGAGAAGCATCTGTTAACATGGATGCTAAAGCTAACAGAATAATGGCCATGGTGGAGATAATAAGCTCCTTCCTGGCACCTCCTTCCTGTTGATAGAAGATGTTTTTTTTTTCTGTAAACATCAGAGGCTGAATTAAATGTAGAGAATGCTACAGATAAGACGGTCTTTACATCTGCCCTGCCCACAGAACCCAGAACCCAAGGGAAGCCTTGGTGATTGAGAGAGAAAATTCATTTTACCTGCAGAAGCTGTTAGTTCTTTGAAAGAGACAGAGAGTAATTAGGCAGCGTCTGGGCTGGGTAATATCTGGCCTCACCTTTTAAGTGGATCTATATTCAATTACACATCTTGCACACGGAGCTGATGAGTTGCATCACTGTTTTCCTGGGGAGACTTTTTTTTTTTAAACTTTGTCCCTCCGTTGTGAGTTTGTTGAGAGCCGACATACTTTTCTTTTTACTGTTATTCATTAGTGGCCAAATCTATACCTGGAGCAAAATGGCAGTAAGTCAGTGGGTCCTTAAGGACACAGGTGTCCTCATGACAATTAACAAGGGGTTATGGGTCCAAGTCACATATTAACTGGAAAAGTAACTAGTAACTTTTTGAGCTTTACATTGTGTTATAATGTTAATGTTATTTCCTCATCACAAACATACCTAGAGTGTTGCCTTGATTCTTTCATGCATGTTTGAGAAATCCTTTTATCTCCCATGGCAACCGTTCAGTTGTGCAAAACGCCTGGATGGGCCAAGCTCCGCCTTCAAGGATGAAGCTCCTCCTTGAAGCTGCAGCACTATATGCTTTTTCCAGGCACTGTAAATAAGTTACTTGATTTACAGTGCAATCAAGTAACTTACCTGCACTTGTTATTAAAATGGTTTATATGACTTAAAAGAAATTTGACTTTGTAATTTAACGCCTTGAAATTGGGTCTCTGTCTCTTTAAAAACTTTGTTTCTTTCTGAATCTCCACCTACATGAAGTCATCATAACATCGCTCCTCTATTAACCCTTTAACAACATTTTTACCAGCAGTGCACTGAGAAGTAGCTCCCATAATGAGCTCAGCAAATCTGCAGTTCCACCAGGTGTTTGCTAATTGCTGCTGGCTAGTCTGAAGGAGCTGAGTGAGGGAGCCCTGGGGGGAGGGCTGCTCTGAAACCGCAGCTTCGAGGACGAGCTTTGTCCTCAAAGGCAGGACTAGGTCCAACCAAGCGTTCTGCCTAGTTGAATGGTTGCCACTGGAGATTAGAGGATTTCTCAAACATGCATGAAAGTATCAAGGCAACACTCCAGGTATGTTTTTGAGGAGGGAATAACAGTGTTACAAGATTTATAGCTCAAAAATTTGATTTTACATTATATTGCACTTTAAGAAAACCTTTTAAGCTGACTATGAAAAACTTTCATATTACTGGTCCTTTTCTAATCTGATAACTAATCTAAGTATGTTTCATTTCTGTACTCTGTTTGGTTTACTCATCAGGATGTGATTTAAACTGTTATGCAGCGCCGGAGGTCCTTCGCTCTAATGGAACAGGAAACCGCCATAGGTCACCTTTATCATGTTGCAGCAGTATCAAATCAGCTCGCTCCTGAGAAGAGTATGACTGGCAGTTTAGCGCTTGTGGTCAGGCTGATGACGGCTAGGAAGAAAACCCACACTGACAGGGCCCCTCCGGTGTCGCCTTTGTTGGAGCATTTTTACCTGGATTTGCATGATGGTGTCTGTCAAACCGTCTAAAAATGTCTCCCAGGGGAAACACTGAAGTCATACTGTCAGTACACTCCTGCATTCTTTAAAGTAAGCCACTGTCAACGATGACATTGACACAACCAGAGTAAGTATTATTGTACAGGGGCTTATCCGGGGTCTCGTTACAAAACATAAGAAGGTGATTGAAACAGCCCTACAGAATGCAGCTTATAAGATTTAAAGATAAAAAAGTGTGATTGTATGTTTCATCACTTATCTTTTGGAATGTGGTTACGGATGTCTGTAGTGATTCCAGAAACAAAGTCTGGGTATTTTAATGGGATTTTCACCAGAGTAACTCAGAAGCAGTGCAAAACAGCGTAAACTGTTTTGCGCTATTATGCAACTGTTATGCATTGTTAAATATTTCGGTTTGACAAATAAAAATCTGACAAAGCATGTGGTTTGATGGCATAGTCAAAGTCCAGAGCTAAATTCGATTGAGTAAAGAAAGACCTGAAACCAGATCCTCGTCGGCAGCGTGGCCACTGCTTTCCTACGCAGTTCTCACGTCACTTCAGTGCTCAATCTGGGATTTATCTCACTGAAGTGGATTTCTCCGGTTTCTCAGGTTCCTTTTTGTTACGGTCTCTTCTTTCTCAAGCATTTTTATACCAGATGTTGTGTTTTTTTTTTCCTTGACTCTGGTTATCCTTTAGGTTTTTTTATATAGGGTACAGGAATACCATAAGTTGTTCTTTTTGAATAGCTTGTGGAATATTTTGTCATTAAGGCTACAATGTTTAGCTTCAAATGCTGAAAATAATTTTCATGGAGATTTTCAGCAGTACTTACAGTTAAAATAACATCCGTGCTGAGATTTGCACAGTTCTGCCCATCTCAAATAACATTTCTGCTGGTATTTGCATGTCTGTTTCCACTCTTGTATTTCCATACATTGTAAGTAGTCTGTATTTTTAATGCACAAGTACACATGTCCGTGTTTTTTAAAATGATCCTACTCAGCTATACATTTATTTGGATGAAAATCTGCTATTTTTAGTAACTTCACTTTTTTATGCTGTTATGATGCCCTTAATGTACAGTATATTGTTCTTCATCGTGATGGATTGTGTGTGTTTATTATATTTTAATGATTTTTAATATTTGTGTGAATCTACATGGTTCTATGTCCTTTCACTTTGCTGCTGTTACACCTGAATTTACCCAAATTCAGGTGTACAGGGTGCATGTATTGTATTCTATCTGGCAAATGTGTTCTTATCTATTAAATATTTTCTAATTATGTCTGATTGCAATATTAAACTTGATGTATTTTATTGTTTGTGTGTGTGTGTGTGTGTGTGTGTGTGTGTGTGCGTGTGCGTGCGTGCGTGCGTGCATGTGTGTGTGTGTGACAGAGAGATACCAAGTGGTGCATAAAAATTGGAAGTGTAACAAAATAGAATGTCTAGTTTCCAGATTTACCTCTGCATCGTTTGAAGTACATCTCTATCAGATTTACACACGAAGTCTGATTTCTTTTGCCCAAGTTCAAGCTCAGTCACATTGGATGGAAAACATCTGTGAACATTGCTTTTCTGCCACACATGGTGTTTTGCTCTATACATCAAAAAGTTCAGTTTGGGTTCAGTCAGAACATTCTTCAACATGTTGACTTGTCTCATACATGACATCATAGCTTTCAGGTTTTTACTTGTAAAAAAAAAATAAGTTTCATTTTTAAGGCATTGGAAAAGAACAGAAGCAGCAGAATCTGCCAGAGCAAGGAAATAAACTCAGAAGCAATTTTGTATCAATCTGCAAATTTGTAAAGCTTGTACACACATAATTGCACCAGATTCATCTTTTTAACTCATTTAACGCGTCTCAGGTCAGTTAGTCATCAGACCGCATAACCCAGGACAGGCAGAAAAGAAATTGGACTTAGTTTATTATCATTCCTAACAAAGTTGTTGAAAGTCTTCTTTTGTGTGTGACATGACATTTAATCTTTTTTTCAAACTACATTTGTATATCAAGGCTGTCTTCATGTAGATGTCTTTTCTGCAATATAAATTACGCATCTTTTAAAGGTATTATCTATTTTCCGGGCACATAGTGCCATTTTATAGTACAATCAAGTAACAATATGTTACAGTCAGTTGTTATAGAAATGCTACATATACAAAACATATAGAATTTTCTCGCATTGTCTGAGCAGCTCTGAGGAGGAGCTTCATCTTGAAGGCGGGGTTGGGTCCACCTATGCGTTTTACACAGCTGAATAGTTTCCATAGGAGATTAAAGGATTTCTTAAACAAGCATGAAGCAATTAAAGCAACACTCCAAGTATGTTTTTGATGAGGGAATACCATGATAACATGATGTAAAGCTCAAAAAAGTACATTTTACATAATACTGCCCCTTTAAACATTGTCAGTTAACTTTTTTTTTTTGTTGTTATAAAAAGGATTTTTGTCATTTATGCCCACAGCCAAGTAAAACATCACTGGACCTCTTAGACATGTGAATGACAGCTTTTCATCTCATTTTCATAATCTAGTTTAAATGTCGATTTGATAGAAGACAAAGTCCGTTTTTTTTTGTATCTTTGTCATTTCTCGTCACTTCTGTCATTTCGTGTCTCTTCAAACTGAGTCCAGCTCTCCACCTCTAAGCCTCTGGAACAGGACACTTGTCGTAATATTACACTGCAACTCCAGCTTCAGGTTTCATGCGTAGGCAAACATTAGCATCCAGCCTCACATGCCTGCAGGGCTTACCTGAGGAACGACTCCCTGATTTCAACCTGTCATGTGGATTTTCTTTGACTCATAACTGTGTATGCGGTGTTACTTAAACCTTAATAAGTCTGTTCCAGGCCAGAAGGTGTGACATTGTTTGTGGTACATTACCTTCTCCTCTATCTGAATTCTTCTTGCTGAGTCTTTCTCATCTCTTTCTTGTTTTTGTCTGCTTGTTCAGAAAGAGGGGAAAAAAAACACCCAGAAAAACATAAAACATAACCCCTGCTGTTTAAGCCTTACCCATCTTTACTGTTCTTCTTTTATCTCGCTTTGTGTTGGCATGTGCTAAGAGACAGAGCGTGGTGCTACAAAAGGTGAAATGCCAACAAGATTAATTAGTGTTGGAGATCAAACAACCAACAGCAGGTTGCACTAAATTCCCACCTAGTCTTTTCCCCTCCTGAAACAATTAAGATGCTCTCAATCTGTCTCCGTTACTGCTCTATGACATGTGACCACCCCGTCTGCAGTCACCTTATCGGGAGGTGCAAAGGTGTAACTCTTGTGGGAATACGCTCACCATCTGCTTATCTTAGTAAAATCAGAGCCTCGTGTTTGCTGGAACAGTTTTTGGAACAGATGAGGGGCCTCACTCTCAGTCAGCATCTGTTAACCGGAGACAATCTCTGAATAACGTGATGAGGGACAGATAACTATGTTTGGATTTACAGCATCATACCAAAGCATGAAAAAAATAAATGAATTGGGTGATACAAGCAAAACAAGTAGACTAAAACAAAACACATCATGAAGTTATCCTGGGTATTCTTCTGGGTCTCCTGGTGGATCATACCCAGAATACCTCACCAGGGAGGTGTCCATCCTAACTAGACAACTGAGCCACCTCAACAGCCTCCTCTCAACCTAGAGAAGTAGCCGCTCTACTCTGAATCCCTCCTGGATAACCAAGCTCCTCATATTGCCTCTCAGGGAGAGCCCAAACACTCTACAGAGGAGACTCATTTCAGCCACTTGCATCCGCAATCTCTTTCTTTTGGTCACTACCCAAAGCTCTTGACCATGGATGAGGGTAAGTAGGAATGTACACCAGGAAATGAGGGTCTCTCTTCACTACAACAGACCAGAACGTAACCAACAGACGCAGCACAACTCCACCTATCGATCTCCCACTCCATTGTTATGCCATTCTTGAACAAAACCCTGAGATACTTAAATTCTTCCACTTGGAGCAAGACCTTGCCGGAGAGGACACTCTATTCTTTTTGGCTCAAAACAGTCGTCTTGGATTTGAGGGTAATGATTTTCATCCTGGCCGCTTCACACTCGGTTGCAAACCGCTCCCAGTGCAAGCTGGAGATCATGATCTGACGAAGCCAACAGAACTACGTCATCTGCAAAACCGGAGACCCAATCTTTAGGCCAACAAAGCGGATCTCCTCAGCATCTTGGTTCTGCCTAGAAACTCTGTCCATGAAGTTTATAAACTGAATTGGTAGAGTACACCTGGCTAAGGTGTACTCTTAGTGTAAACAAGTCTTACTGTTAGCAATGTGAATTAAGCTCTGACACTGGATGTAGGGACCTAACAGCCTGTATCAAGGTGTACCCTATACTCCCAAAGTACGCCCAGGACTACCTGAATAACACAATGAAACATATTGCAGGTTATGGGCACAAAACACATGCAGACTGGTTGGACAGTCTTGGGTAAATTTCATCGTAACTGTGCTGCCCGTTTTTAGTGGCACCACCGATTAAAATCTTTAAAGGCTTAAAATGTTCCAGTGTTCCACAGCCAGGATGAAACCCACTTCCTCCTGATTTTGAGGTTTGACTATCTCATATAACTTCTTCTCCAGAAACCTTGAATTTACCTAACCAAGAAGAATATCATTGGTAAGAAAATATTTTTGGAGTTGTGCTAAAAATATATTTTTTAATACAAATAAGTTTTAACCATTCTGTATTTTCAACATGGATGTTTAGTTTTGAATATCTGAACTAATGTCAAAGTTAGGTTGGCCTTTCTAATGTGTGCTTAGACTGCCCCCTTGTGGTTTTATCAATGCTTGCTTCAGTAAGCAAGTATGCATGATATGCATGAACCTTAGAAAATAAGTGATTTGAGCGTGTTTTAATGAAAAAAAAAAACTTTTTAAAATTCTGTATATTTTCAGGTTTATTAATTTAATTATGGTTCAGTCATATTTCTTCGTCATTGTTTCTACTTTGAAATCAGACAGGAACGAACAACTGTTGCTTGTTTCCTCAGGTGGAAGCGGACGGCTCGTTGAAGGAGCAAATCAAAATGGCGAGTCAAGAGGAGTCAGTGAGGGAGTTCGTCGCTGTTACCGGCGTGGAGGAGGAGAGGGCCCGCTTTTTCCTGGAGTCCGCCGGTTGGAACCTGCAGGTAGAGATTTTCAGCGGGTTTTCCTACGGCTGTATCGAGTAGGACCGCGCTCTGTCAGAAGCAAACTGCGGTTAAACGGTGTGTTTGATGAGTAGCTTACCGGCTAACGTTAGCCTGTGTCGCCAGTCATTTGTGCAAGTCACCCCTGGACAATACCTACCCGAGTGATTTCAGACAACAACAGAGACGTTGTCGGACAGCCAAATAGCGGTTACATCCACGGCTACATGAACAGCTGTACTCGTCTGTATGCGGGCTTCTTTCTATCAAGTTTTATCCGGTGTGCCGTGGCTCCACGGCTAGCCAGCGTTAGCCCCCTGTTAGGTTGGATTAAATTTAGTTGACGCAGTAAGGGTAAAGCTGCTAGCCTGTAATCTGAAAAGAAAGCAGAGTCAACAATCGAATTCAAATATAACATTGTGTTTATGGTTACAGACATATTAATAAGACACCTAAATAAAGGAGGTCCTTTAGAGAAACTAAATAATCTCGAGTTTCTGTTTAAAAGCGACTCCGTAGATAAAAAAGGAAACTTGTCAACATGCCAGAGTCATGTGAGCACAAAAGCTGACATTGGATAACAGATTTAACGTTTTTTTTCTCTCGAGGCATTGTTAAACTGTGTTGGCTTAGTTCAGTGAGAATTTCTTTGACATCAATAACTAAATGTAATAACTGTCAAAAACTCTTCAGTGAAAAATAAGAGACCTGGCAGCATTTTAGTGCAAGCAGTTGAGTTATAAAAACCAAGACCAACTACCGCTGCTGATTTAGTTATTTGAAACGTTACTTTAAAGAAATCAACATGTTTGTGTTTTTGCTTCTTATTTTTAATTGTCAAACCTACAACAGTGACTGTGGGAAAACATGGCGCCCCATCTTGGCAGTTTCAGTTTCATTCAGCTACTAAAGGTTCCTTTGTTCTCACTTGGTTTTAAGATTTGGCCTGAACGATCAGCTCTGAGTTACTTACTGTACAGACAAAATAAACTTGTCCCTCCCACAGTGGTCAACAGCACTGTTGACATATACAGCGTGCAAAAATAAACAACTTTTTTTGTGTGTTGGATATTAGCTAACAGTTTGATTGTTAAGTCCAGGGGTCAGCAACATTTTCAAAAAGCCACCTTATCTCTATTACTACAAAATTAAAAACTTGTCTAGAGCCACATGAAATGTCTTTTTGAATATGTACTAAATTAAGTCTTATTTTGAAAGCTACAGAAGCCAAGAACAGATGTTTTCCTGCATATATTTGTTTCTGATAGTTTTCTTTTAAGTTGATTTCCTTAAAATACAGGTACAACCACATGCATATGAGGAATGGAAGTTAATGCACACGTCAATCGCCTCATGTTAGTTTTGAGAAATCAAGGTTTGATTTTATGAGATTAACTCATCTTCAGAAAACCACTGGGAAAAGTAAATGCAGTAAATGTCCGCTCTCAGCTTTCATAGAAAACAAAGGAAATTCAACTAAAATCTTTATATTTTTGATCAAAGTGACTCCTCTAAAAATTACAAAAAACAAACAAAGAAAAACATCTATTTTGTCATATGAGGACAGGTGAATAGACCTTGCCCGTGAATATGTCAAATAAAGAAAGACAGGTAGCATAGTGTAGCGCTATTTACTTTTGAAAGCCTTGTACAGTTGGTGCCCGTCTGTTTTAGATATGGGGATACTGCATAAAACCTGCAAAAGAACTCATAAACCATCCTTTTCTTATTGTCTTCTAATCAAAAATATTTCTTATTGGAAGAGCTGTGGATGGAGGGGCCAAAGAGCCACAGGCTGCAGACTCTTTGTTTAATATTAGTTTTCAGAAATCCATTGATCAATATATTTCTCAGCTTTCTAACGTTGGGTATCATAATATTGGCTAGACTTCAACCCCCATTCCTCATAGAGAGCCTTCTGTTGCTCACTGTGCATAAAGAACCAGGAGAGCATGGAATGAAAGTTTGAAGTGAAGTTTTTCTTCGTCCGCCCTGACCCAGGACAGATGGGTCTCACTGCGGCGGGTGATACTAGTTCACCAGTCAGGTGGTGAGTGAAAGCCGCCTGGCAGCATTCCGGCGTCTCATTTCCGTCTCCATGTTTCCTCCCCAGCTTGCACTGGGCAGTTTCTTTGAAGATGGAAACGATGATGACATTATCACACTTCCTCAGCCTGAGGGCGGTTCCTCCGTGTCTCGATCTACTGGGCCCAGGTGGGATTTATTTATTTATTTATTTATTTTTTTACATTCTTCAACATTTGTTCTACTCAGACTTGTATTAATATTATTATTATTGTTTAGTAATTTTGCAATATAAAAAATACCATTTATGTACAGTAGTCAGCCCAGGGTGACCTCCTTCAGAGATCTGATGCATGAGGCAGAGGATGAAAGTGATGAAGAGGAGGGTCAGAGGTAAGTGGACTGACTAATAATGGCTTTTTTCTTTTTCTCCAGTGGAATTATTTCTACATTTAAATGTGCAATTAAAGAATAAAATGTCATTCAGAGTATATTTTAATAGCTTCTTCATGTTGGAGCTTTTAGGTACCAGTCATGCAGGGTTGCTCTCAGAAAACCTGGTGGCCCTCCAGGCTTAACATACTCTGGGGGAAACCCTGCCATGTTTCTGTCAATGCTTTTTTTTCATTTGCATTTTGATGTATTGATTTAGAAAAGGTTGACAGAAACTGAAAAATTCTAAATAACTTCAAGTTTTTCCACTCACTTGACATGGTTTTTTTTCTTTCCAAAAAAAGAGTTAATGTGCTAAAGAGGAGATGGAAGCACATTTTCAGGATAAGTTTTGACGTAGCGAACTTTCCCATCCAGTTCAAACTTCTAAAGTTTATCAAAGGAAAACTCTCTCCATTTTTCTGAGATGTGTGCTCCATGCTTGTTTGCAACGTCTGCTTCCTGTTTATTATGCCATGCCTAACATCAACATCTGACAAAATCCTGCCTTGCATAGCCTGGTTCATGCACTCCAAACCAGTAGATGGAAACACACTTAATTTGCCTGTTTTCTTTTTATTTATTTATTTATTTATTTGCAACTGTTTAAAAATTAGTTGAATATTCAAATGACAATCGGATGGGAACATAGCTAATGTTAAATATAAAAATAAACACGTGGATATTTCAGAAGCTTTGATAAGTTCTAGATTAATGAAGGGAAAAGCGATTTGCACTTTCCCTTATAAATGGCTGTTGCATTCATAGCAGCTCTCTCTGGCATCCTCATCCTGACTGAGGCCGACACAGGAAGAGGCACACCTTAGGAAGCTGGTTCCAGAAAGCACCAAACCAGTTTGGGCCTCCACCTCATTCACTGGGAGCTGATGGTGTTCCTGCTGCATAAACAGATTCCTCTGCCAGGGCGATCTGCTGGGCTGCTTTGTAACGGATGAGCGAGGATTTAATGGCGATTTTATTAAATCAGCACATGAACCGAACATTTTGACCAGAAATAGTTATCAAATAATTTACTAATCTACACTCTTGAAGTGGTTTTATGGCTTCAATCGGACTTTTTGTTGGAAACAAAAGGTAGTCGTCCTTTGGGTGTGTTTGTTTACTGGTATTTTCTGCACTGTTTGTATTGTGTATCTCAGACCTGAGTTGGTATGACTAGCTGCTTATTCACTTTTTTAAATAATGAACATAAAAGTGGCTCACCTGATGGTAGTTTTTTATTTTCCTTTTGAAATGCGTAAAGAATGCCAGTCCAAACCAGTTAGCTTAGCCTCGACAGATTTCTGGTTCTGTGTGCTGATGAGAACTTTAACGTTTATGGAATAATCCAAAGACCGTCTGTGTTTTATTTTCTATTACTTTTAATATGCTCAAAGAAAATGAAGGCGCAGATCAAGATATTTAGTCACTAATGTTGACTAAACATTTTAGTCAACATTGACAAATGTCTTTTGTCAACGAGATTTCCGATAATCTCAATTTAAACTAACCCTTTAAGTTACAATAAATACACCAGCCACACTAGCTGCGTTTTCCTTCCAAATGTGCGCAAAACGTGGATATTCTGCTAATGTCTAACAGTTTTGCGATTGCAGTGTTTCCAATAAACAAATGCAATTAAAATCACACATGAAGTTGTAAGTTTAACACAATAAGTCATTAAAAACCATGGGACTCCATCATCCTGCAACTACTTCCTGTCGTCGTTTTCATCTTTTCTGTCGTTTTCATCTTTTCCACCAGTTGTTGATCATGTGACTCGTGTGATGCACAAAAAGTGTTTCCATGGCAGTTTTGCAACATGAGTAAATTTTGATACGGCCAGAAAAATCACCTCAATTTAGCACTAAAACATTTTAGTGTAAAACAAGTTTTTTTTTTTTTTTCTAAATTGCTGTCTTTCAAAATGTTAATATGCACAATTATATAGTCAGTGGAAACACAGTTAGTGACGCTCAATTCAAAAGACGGAAAGAAACTGTACTGCTACAGTGAAACTCATGTTTTGCTCTTGAGAAAAATGTTTTCCCATGAAGCAGTTTGCTCTGGCCAGGCTAATGATTGAATCATTCCCTTTTGATTCATTTGACTCTCTGATGATTTGACCTTTAACAAAGTTTTCTGTGAAACACAAATTTACAGTGAAAGCTCCCTCGCTTTGCAGAGGTGGGCATTTATCGTATCATTTATATCTTATTGTGAAATACAAAGATTTAGATTTATCACTGTTTCAATCATGTCAGGTTTTTCGCGGGGGGATCAGAACGCAGCGGGCAACAGATTGTTGGTCCGCCAAAGAAGAAGAGCTCCAACGAGGTCGTGGAGGATCTGTTCAAAGGGGCCAGAGAACATGGAGCCGTGCCGCTGGACCGGACTGGGAAAGGACTAGGAGAATCCAGCAAAGCAAAGGTCCAGTTTACTTACATTTTTACCGTCTGTTTTCTGTTTGTCTTTGACTCTGTTTTCACAACCTTGTGTCGTTTCTTAGGCTTTTGTTGGTGGAGGTTACAGACTGGGCGCCGCTCCAGAAGAGGAGTCGACCTACGTAGTTGGAGAGAGGCAAGCGTCTAACAGTCAGCAAGACGTAAGAGCAGATCCTCCTTCCCTTCACTTCCTGCTGGGTTTACTTTGGTGTTATTATGCCAGTCAGATCCAGGTTACTCTCTGTGATGCAAACTAACATGGAGCCACCTTACAAACAGAGGCTGTTTTCTTAGCAATAAAGAGAACACTAATAATCCAAAACAGAAAATGTACTACTTTAAAATCTCACTGAGTGACGGAAACATCTGTTTTCAGTAGCTGCACTTCCACCACAAATGTGCACAAAACTTGATATTGCTATTCCGCTTATTTTTGAAAATTTTGCAATTGCGGTGTTTCCATTAAATAAAGCAATTAAAATAACAGGTGAATAAATATGTTCACATAAGTCATTAAAAACACACTACGTCATCCTCCTATCACTTCCTGTTGTCTTTGTTGTTGTTTCTGCCATTAACAAAATCTGGTTGTTGATCATGTGACTTGTGATGTGAATAAAGTGTTTCCATTGCAGTTTTGCAAAATCCATTAATTTCAATATGGCCAAAAATGCAACCTCATCCGAGCACCAAAACTTATCATCAAAAAACATTTTTGAAATTGCCTTCAATCCTATTCATCAATACTGTTTAAACACAGCCAATGTCCTTGGTGTGGTCATTTTTGTTGGTGTTTAAAGGTCGGCCAGAAAATTGCAGTTATTGCTTCCCTACAATAAATGGGCTCCCCCCCCCTTCCCCCCCCATCAGCTGCATCAGAATTAAATCCCAGGGTGTAGTGATATTGTCTCATGTGGGTGTGGTTTTTTTCGTTTTGCGTTAGGTACATGTGGTTCTGAAGTTATGGAAGACGGGCTTCAGCCTGGATAACGGTGAACTTAGAACCTACAACGATCCAGGGAATGCCAACTTCCTGGAGGCAATCAGACGAGGGTGAGAACAACTTTTACAGGCCGTATGTCCTAAGTGGATAAATCCAATCCAGCATCAGTCATGTTGATGTGTTCCTGCAGGGAGATTCCTCTGGAGCTGAGGCAGCGTGCTCGAGGCGGCCAGGTCAACCTGGACATGGAGGACCACAGAGACGAGGACTTTGCTAAGCCCAAGGTCGCCTTTAAAGCCTTCGAAGGTGAAGGACAGAAGCTAGGAAGGTGAGATTTCTAACCAGGCGTATAACTGGCTGGATATCAACAATTTTTATAAATTTAACCTGATTATTGTATCTCTTTGGTTTTTCTTTTTTCTCCAGTGCCACTCCAGAGTTGATTTCAGCTCCACCCACCTCCCAGCAGGACCAGGCCGCCAACGAGGCCCAAGCCAGTTCCTCCATCAGCCTTGACCCCTCCCAACCTACTACTAACATTCAGATCCGACTGGCTGACGGTGGCAAGCTGGTCCAGAGGTTCAACCACACCCACAGGTGAACGTTTATAGACTTCTGGAACAAGACTTCTGGAGGTGGAATAGTTATAAATCAGAAACCTGCAGAACTTTGTGAAAGGAGCAGTATTACATTAAATTGACTTTTTGATCTTTATGACAGGTTAAGTTGTTACTCCCTCATCAAAAACATACCTGGAGTGTTGTCTTCACTCTATGCATGTTTTAGGAATCATGGAAACCAGTTGTACAAAACACCTGGTTGAACCTACTTTTTCCTTCAAGTTGAAGCTCTTCCTCAGCTGCAGGTTCCAAGCTTCCTCCTCACAGAGTAGCCCTCCCCTGTGGCTCCCACACTCAGCTCCTTCAGACTAGCCAGCAGCAATTAGCAAACACCTGGTGGAATTATGCACCTGCTGAGCTCATTATAGGAGCTACTTCTCAGTTCAATTCTGGTATAAACGTTAAGGTTTAATAGAGGAGCCATGTTTTGATGACTTCATGAACATGGAGTTTCAGTAAGAGCAGGAGTTTCTTAAAGAGACAGAGGCCCAATTTCAAGTAAAATTTATTTTAAGTAATTTGATATATAAAGGATTTTTATAATAATTGAAGGCAACATGGTTACTTGATTTGCTATAATCAATAAATACTAAATATTATGTGGCTGGAAAACACATAATACTGCCCCTTTAAGATTGTTATAAAAGCTGTAACCTAAGCGTGAGTTTGAAAAACCTTCACTTTTTAGTTAAACCTCATCTGTCTTTTGGAATTAAAGAAAAAAAAATACACTGCTCAAAAAAATAAAGGGAACACTCAAATAACACATCCTAGATCTGAATGAATGAAATATTCCCATTGAATACTTTGTTCTGTACAAAGTTGAATGTGCTGACAACAAAATCACACAAAAATCATCAATGGAAATCAAATTTATTAACAAATGGAGGCCTGGATTTGGAGCCACACACAAAATTAAAGTGAAATGTTCCCTCTTCCTTTTAAACGGATGAGATCTGACCAGTCCCAGGTCTGACATTATAGGACACCATTTAGGATGATGCCTTCAGGTGCAATCATCTGCAGAAACCAAACAAGTGCAAGTATTTTAAATAGGTGTCATAACGTAGTTTAACTACTCTGATGGCGATTGTTCATTCAGCCTCCTTAAAGTAAATATTTGATCGAGTAATGTTAAGCTAATACACTGCCGCACCCTCAGTGGAAAGAAGTCCCAGTTTTCTTGGAGAAACCAAAATATCTAACTGGTGCAAATTCTAGTGCTGGCAAGTATTATTCAAGTGATCTTTTTATTTATTTATTCTTTTTTTTTTTTAATGATGCCTTGGTGAATTTAAAACCAGTGGTCTAACATGCAAACTCAATCACTGTTAACTGAAGATTAATCAAGCGGGGCATTTCGTTTCACAGAGAGGCAAGATTTTTTTTTTTCTTATTTTACATAAAATTAAAGTTTGTTTGAACAAACATATCTTGTGTTCCGCTAGATGTCTTTATTGGGGGAATAACATCAGCAGAAATATCCTTTATTGTCCCACAACGTGGAAATTCAGTTGTCGTAGCAACAGGTTGGAACATGCATAATAAAACAAAGGTTTAAAAAAAAAAACTCACAAAAATAACAATGAGACTGTACGGTAAGTATGTTACAGAAGAAAATGCATACGCATTAGCCTGTGAAGGGAAAAGTAACTTTAACTGATGAAAAACTAAAATAGTAAAGCGTTCTGCATCATTTTCTCTCTAAGCTAATGTTAGCTTTCCTTGTTTCTGCCGGTGTTCCTCAGGATTTCGGACCTGCGGCAGTTTGTGGTGTTGGCCCGACCCACCATGGCTGCCAGAGAGTTCGTTCTCATGACGACCTTCCCCAACAAGGAGTTGGCAGATGAGAGCCAGACGCTGCAGGAGGCCAACCTGCTGAACGCTGTTATCGTCCAGCGGCTAAACTGAGGCTGGGACAACGAGACACCCAACACCCCCTTGAATTCCCTCTGACCCTTTGCTTCCCTCACCCCAAAGTGGCTGAAGAACCACAGCCCCTCTGAGGGAGCAGAACACACGGACTTAAATGGACTTCTAGTTTCTGATTTTTGTTTTTCTAAAATGAAATGTTAAGATGTTGCTCCCCCTTCTCCATCCTGTTTTCCATTCTCCTCCCACTCAGACGCCAGAGGGCTGAAACGCTGGTGAACCAGTCAGAAACCACCAGATGCTGGTCACTTCCTCTTCTCTTGATGAGTCTAGCTGAAGGAACATTATGCTGGTCCACTTTGGAGTCCAATCTACACTTTAGCTCGTACTATAATCTGGCCACTGAACAAAGTTTATATTCTGGTACAGGAGCAGATTTACACTTGTAAACTGCACAAACAATAACAGAGATTAGATTCATCATGTTTTCTTTTCCCCACACAAGGATTTAACTAACTGATACCAGTAGCCTTACTCTCCTTTCTTCTATTGTAACGCCACAACCGGTCTGTTGTTGAAAAGCAAATGACTTTATTTTTTTAAAACGCCTCTGTTTCTTAATTTCCTTTTCTCAGTTAAAGATGCTTTGCCCCGTTCCCACAGCAGCATATTAGTGAGAGTCTGGTCTAATGAACCGGTTGAGCAAATGAACATAGAGATTGTAAACACTGGTTTCCTTTAGTAGAATCTGAATTTCTGTGACAATGACATCTTCTATGCATCCTGGGGCAACACAGAAACACGTTTGAACCTCCAGTGAAATAAACTCATTTTATGGTTGATGTAAGGAGAACCCGCTGTCTTGTTTTTATTTTGTTTTTATGTCTTGCTTTATTCTCGTACTTTACTCACGTAATACGACTTTATTATAGCGTTTATAGAGGTAGGAACTGGGGGAACGGTTCCCACTAATATTGGAGACGTTTGCTAAAAATATTTGATTTTGAAAGCACTTGTGTGCTTTTATTTTGAAGGCACAACACAGCGCCCACCACCCCCTCAAATGGTTCAGTGTTGGAGAGGCAGGAGGCAGCAGCAGGAGTCAGAAACTCCTTTGAATGAGGTAAAACAGTCTGTCAGGAATGTTGCCTTGAATATTGCTTTTCTATAACATTTTGTCAGTTTAATATATAACCAAATCTTTTGGCTAGGTCGTTTTAATTCTGGAATACTCACCTGTGCAATATTTTATTGCTAATTCTGTCTAAAATTGTCTTTGTCATTAACATAAGATGCACTACTCCCACTAGAAATATTACATTTGGTATTCACAGCTGTGAAAATTTACAAAACTTTACCAAAACATTACTTAAAAGTATTTATTTTTTATTTTTTTGTTAAAAAAAGCCACATTTTGTTGATCATGACTGATTTGTAAAAACAAAAAGGCCAATAAGAAAAAAAAAAGACAAAATGTGTGAGTACTTCATATACTTAATATTTGGGACAAATCAAAACAAATAAGGACAAAGGCAGATGCAATTGTTGTTTCACTGGGTTTTACTTGCAGTAAGGAGAAAATACAGTTCATATCAAAACATTCTTTAACAACCATTAGAAAAGATTGTGCTTGTAAACAGTTCATTGCCTATGCCTGCGCAAAGATGGAGAGAAGATGCAACCTTACAAAAGCACAAACAGGAAATGAACTAATTACTGCAAAAATTTAAAAATGTTACAATGAGCAAATTAATGACATACTTTTCCACAGTTAAACTATCTGGAAATGTAGGATATATAAGAACATAAACAACAATTAGTAAACAATGCAATGACTAAATGCCAAATGATGATTAATATATTGAGAAAAATATATGTGTAAATATGAGATAAGTAAAAGATAAAAAATCATGATGAGAAAACATATTTTTTCCAACAAAAACATAATTCAGTGTATTTTTTGATGAATGATTTTATTTTATTTATTTTTTTTACATCCAACAGGTCAGTTTTCTAGCTCATGATGCAACTTTACATATCAAAATAAGACATAGACCAGATAGTTCTGTTCTGTCATTTTACTAGTTACCAGCCAACCAACCAGGTCTCTCCCTTGATACGATTATTAGTTTCTCTAGAGTACAGTATAGAATTAATCTGATCTGATCAAATAAAAACAAACTTTAACAACACCAGTTACAATCAAAGTAAAAAATATATTGAAACACAAATATATTTGTGTAAAGATAACACACACAAAAAAAATTAGTCTCTGTATATTTTACTTGTACTCAATGATCCAACCAACAGTTCAGCTCAGAGAAAGAGAACATGAAAGTGATGCAGAAGGAACATGTGACTGGTACTGGTTCTGATTCTGGTCCAGAACTCAGGACCCAAACCTGCTTCTAAAAGGCCCAGAATTATAAACAGCTGGGTCTCGTTAGCGTATCACTGCATATCTGTTATCATTATCTAAGATTATTTGTGTGTTTTTCAGTCTTATTTCACTGCTGGCTTTAAATGAGTTTACTTGTGTTTCTAGTTTTTGGAGAACATTTTCCAGCGGAACCACGGACTGGAGGCCTGCTTCACAAAACCAGGATAGCAGAATGAGCCAGGCTTCTGGATACCCTGACTGAATGAAGCTTTGATTCGGTTTCACAAAAGCAGCAGTGCATTAGTTGCAATGGGAACTTATCTTCTCCATAAGGTCAAAAGGTCTCTCTCATGGTCTGTTGAACGAAATCTGTAGAGACACATTCACCTGAATTACTTCAGCCTGGCTCAACATAGTCGCACCTCCTGAGCCTGGTTTGGGTTTTGTGAAATAGAACTGATCCCATTATGATTATGTCAAGCCTGACTTTATCTCATATCCTGGATTTCTGAATCCTGCTTTTTTTGAAACAGCCCTCTGATCTTAAATGCTCTAAATATTTATGATCAGCTCTAAATAACAAATATATAAAAGAAGTTCTGGATGGCGCTTCATCAAATCAACGACCAGCCTGTTTTACGGGACAGATGATCATGGGAGCAGAGTTTCTACCTCCATCTTTGTTACAGGGGTCAAAGAACAGGTAGAGTTTCTGAGCGAAGCTACAGCCTGTAAAAGAGTAGATCAGATCTCCAGCACATGCGTCATAGAAAGAGACCAGACCCCCCTCATAATCCACAAACACCCCCACCTTCTCAGGACCAGGCTGGAGATGGAGACGGACCGGGGAGTCAGCACAAGCTGTGTACTCATCTACATTCCTCAACATAATGGTCCAGAAGCCGTTCTGAGGACTCAGTGGAGTTATTCTCTTCCTGTTGATGGACTCTCTAGCCACTCCTAAACTCCATTTAGTCTTCCCTTTAACCTGCACCTCAGAGTAAAATCTGCCTGAAGAGAAACTCTGCCGGCCAAAAACAGAAACACACTTGGAAAATCTCTCTGGGTTGTCTGGAAGGCTCCTCCAAACATCACCCACTTCCACTCGTTTTCTGTCATCGGACAGGACGAGCTTAGGATGAGCTGTGTCAGGATCCAGAGTCACATCCACCGCAAACTGCCGGACCCTCTTCATCTCCGCCTCCTTTATTATCTTCTTCATCTCCTCCTCCAGCTGAGCCACAGCCCTCGCCATGATCTTGTCAATTGGCAGTGGACAAACTCTGACATCCATCCAGGTCTTGGTGGGCGGAGGGGCTTTCAGGGAGGAGAAGCTTTGGACGACGTGGAGGTGGTCTTCAGCCTGAGAGAGCTGCTTCACCTCGGAGCTCCTCTTCATCAGCACAAAGATCTCCCGTTCCAGATCTCTGATGAAGTCTTCAGCCTGTTTCTCTGAAGCTTTCTGTTTGTCCTCGATCTCCTTGATGAGCTCCTTCAGGCCTCGCTCAGCAGACTCCTTCAGTGCTGTGAAGACCCGAACGCCTCCCGCTTTCTCCCTGTCCGCAGCAACTTTGCTGATCTTCACCGACTCTCTGATCTCCTCGACCTTCAGTAGCCTGTTCTGGATCATCTGCTGAACTTTGATCTCCGTCTTCCTCAGCTCCACCTTTGTTCCTTCAGATTCTTCTCTCAGAGGGACCAGCTCATGATTATTGTGACCCAAGACGGGACAAAGCGAGCAGACACACATCCGGTCGGTCCTACAGAACAGCTCCAGAGGTCTGTCGTGTTTCATGCACATCCTGTCCTCCAGGTTCTTCACAGGCTCCATCAGCTGATGGCTCTTCAGCCGTGGAGCGGTCAGGTGAGGCTCCAGGTGTGTGTGACAGAAGGAGAGCAGACACACCTGGCAGGACTTCAGGGCCTTCAGTTTGGGTCCCGTGCAGATGTCACAGGGAACCTCTCCTGGTTGAACAGCTTGTTGGTGAGCTTCACGTCTGAACTGATCAACCACCTCAGAGAACAAAGTGTTTGTCCTCAGCTCAGGCCTGGAGGTAAAATGCTCATTGCACAGAGGACACTTGTAGAGACTGCTTCCATTCCAGGTTTTAGTGATGCAGGTTCTGCAGAAGTTGTGACCGCATGGTGTGGTGACCGGATTCACAAACACGTCCAAACAGATGGAGCACAGGAACTGATCTTCAGACCACAGGTAGGTGCCAGAAGACATGTCTGAACTCTGAGGACAGGAGACACAGATCAATGATTTATCAAGATATTGTGAAGGTCTGCAATGACGTTCTAAACAGGTTCCATGTAGGGAGTTCAGTCGGCGGGACCAAAGGAGAATCACCCTGATCACCCTGAGACCAGACGGCGTCAGGAGCAACGGAAGCTGTTACTTCAGGACCTGTTGTCTCAGCTTTCTGAAACACTTTCAATGAGAAACGTTAAGTATCCTAAACATTGATTCTTGTTTTCAGATTCTCTGCCTCACAAGGCAAACTCTAACGGTTTCAACACGTCCAACCAAATCAGACAAAGACATAAATGATCTGAGCCTCTCTGAAACACCAGTTCAGTTTCAATTTAGTTCAATTCTGTAGCAGCAGTTTACAAGAAACATCTTCTCAATGCAAAAATGTATTTCAGTTCGATCAAATGGAATACATACATTCCAACTGTAACATTATGAAGCAAATTAAATTGCTGCCTTCTGATGTGTTTCTCTGAGATTCTGAAGTAATATGGCATGAAACAATTCTTTTATCATTTTTACAGCATTATCTATCTGATAAAGATTGTCTATAATGAGATTTCATTAGAGGTTATCAGAAATGTTCAGACAGCACAGGGGGACGGGGAGTTGCTGTTATTTCTTCACACTCTGCCATGTGTCAGCACAAGGTCTAAGGTGATGACCAGAGGAGGCAGGACTGTGAATTTTCTTAGTAAAGCCAATTGAGCCTAAGATAGCATTAAAGGTGACATTTAGGCTATCGTCCTCAGTGTCAACATGAATGTTAAAGTCCCCCACTATATTGAGCTTATCAGTATTTAACACTGATTCAGGTAAAAAGACTGAGATAAGATCTGAAAATTGAGAGTAAGGTCCAGGTGGATGATACAAAGCAACTAACAGAAGTTATTTTATTGCTCCGCGACTAGGATGAGGAAAACTAAAGGCTAGATGTTCAGAAGAACTGCAGCTATTAGTAAGTGCAGGATTAATTAGTAAATCTGAATGAAAAATAGTTGCTACTCCCCCTCCTCATGTTGTACTTTGAGGAATATGAAAATATGAACAATTAGAAGGGGTTGGCTCAGTCATACTAACATAATCTTTGTGCTGCAGCCAGGTTTCTGTGAGAACAAAGCAACTCACAAATCAAGTCATAAATTAGAAAAGCCCTCGAAGAGAGAGATCTGATGCTCAATAAACCACGTTTAACTTGTTTCCATTTCGTTAGACGTGTTTATCTTTATGACAGTTTGATAACTTGCTCCTTTCAGGTTAATCTTTAACCCATTTGACTTTAGCACTGTCCTAATGGGGTGATGGGTGAGTAACTGCAGAAAGAGGTGCTAAACTGCAATTATGCTTCCTGGTCTGGGCCGTGTTGTCACTGTTTTTGGAGGATAATATTCACCAAGCGGTGCTCCAGAAACCACCAGAGGTCCAACTGCAACATCTTAGTTCAAAGTGGTCCAGAGAAATGACTGAGACAATGACAGAGGTGATCCTGTGGATGCTTTCTTATCCAGAGAACACACTTCAGAGTTTACAGCTTTAATCCAGATGCTGGATATGCTTCGACTTCTCCTGGACTAACTTTGACTAGACCGTCACGGCAGAAACCCAAAAATTGGACGAAACACAGACCAAGCTGGAGAATCTTCCTGTGGACTTTGTTTTGACACATTATAAAGATAACATTTAATCTCCTCAGAGGCATTAACTGGGATTATTCTGCCTGCAAGAGTCTCTCTGTGAACTTTAAACTGGGTGGAGAGTACTTGTTGACTGGAGTTCAAAAAAACCGACTTTTGAACCCCACATCATGTTCCATTTTTCTTAATGGAAGTAAACAAGAAAATACACTTTGCAACATTTTCATTTAGAAACAACATACACAAGACAAATGATTGCAGATGATTTGTGTTTCCGAAAGTAATGAGATGATTTTCCCCAGTTTGCTGCTCATTGAAATCTTTTAGTTAGATGTTGACGCTGGTGGTAAGGAGCACAATCAATATCATCAGCTGTACTCACCGATGGTTGACTCAGGTGATGAAGAAAGGAAAAAAACAAACAAACTCAGACACAGAGAAGTCAGTCTCCACTGCAGCTCTGCTCTTCTTCATTAACTTTGATCTTCATTTGCAGAAGGAGATGCTTAAATTTTCCGTTGTTGCTCCGCCTCTGTCCAGAATCATCATTGGTATGGGCAAGAAGATCATTGGCACAGAGCAAAGGATGCTGGGAGATTTATACTAAAAGGTAAGAAAAAACAAATGACCCAACAAATTGTGAGTGATTTCTTCCATGGCCCATTTGGGGAATTTAAGCTTCCCTCTTGAAGGCGATTTTAACAAGAAATCGTTTGTCTCAGATGCAATAATGTTTCTAAACTGTTGACCATTATTCAGACTGTCTGTTGTCAGCTTGTGAGTCTGACAACAGACAATCAGACTCACAAGCTGACAGAAACGCTGAACTGATACCAATGTCAATTGGTATCAATAATTATTGATTCATTTTTTTTGTTTTATCTGAAATGCTACGTAGAAACTGTCCACATTTAAAACTCTCTCCAATAATTGTTAAACCTTCACCTTTGTCTCCAGACTTTATCATGCATGTTGGGTTAGGAAGAGATTGTCTTAATCATATTACATTTTTTTTTTTAATGTTGAGCTTTTGTTTAATTAAAGATATGTAAAGTTATGTGAAAATAGCTGCTTCCTCCCCGGACAAAGACAGGTGGTGCATGATGAAAAAAGCCAGACTTAGCAGTCTGATCTTAATTTTATATTTTGTAATTATGTCAAACAAGATTTTAAAAAGCATTCCGATTAATGCTGATTTATTTATTTTTTTTTTTCAAATCAGCATTCATCCATGAAGTCCTGCACACCCACAGTCCACATGTCTGACACTTTCTCCATGGTAACAAGAAACATTCCTGATGTTTGTTTTTTCTCATGTAAAAGTTAGAGGATTAGAAGACAGGTATGGTTATATATTAGCGTTTATATCTCCTTATTTATTTATTTATTTATTTATTTATTTATTTATTTATTTATTTATTTATAATTAGAAACATCTAAGTTCTTCTTTCTTTACTGTGTATTAATTCTACACCCCATGTGTCTGATGAAAGGACTGAAGTAATCAGATCTATAAGAAAAATGGTTGTTTATCTCTGAATTTTCTTTGTGAATAATTATGACTTAATGTAGCAAAACGTACTTCTGCCCACAGAAGAACAGAAACTAATAGAAAAACTCCCACCTTGCTCACTTTGCTACGCTGCCCATCAGGTGTCAGGTTAGTCAGAAACACAGGAAAATGGTGCACCCAATTGTCCTTCAAAATAAAAGCAGGAAAGCTATCCAATTCTTTATAACGAGGTTTACATTTAGACATTATTTGTAATCTTTACTCTGCCAATTATCTTGTTTTGTCACATTCAGAATAAATTAGAATATTTTTGATTTATTTGGTGATTTAAGTTACTGATTTTTTTTCAGTATTATTCTGTTTTATTTCATGGATCTGTAGTTGCACTGATAAGATATATTTCAATATGCAGAAGTGAGGCTCCCAATCTGTTTAGGTTTTCAGACTGAGATGACCAGACTAGCTAGTGATGCTAAAAGACAAGACAAAATCAATAAAATCTGAATAAATCACTTTCACTGGAGTTCAATCTGAATTCATTTTCTCTCGTTTAAAACAAAAGACAACAGGAAGCTGGTCCATCAAAATTATATTTCTTATCCAGAGTGGTGTCTAAATACACTAAATACATAAACAACACCATGGGAACACTTTTAATTAGACAAGGAGAGAGAAAC
Source organism: Poecilia formosa (assembly GCF_000485575.1). NCBI lineage: Eukaryota > Metazoa > Chordata > Actinopteri > Cyprinodontiformes > Poeciliidae > Poecilia > Poecilia formosa. The sequence goes on from NW_006800404.1 coordinate 261,719, forward strand.
TGTCTGAACATGATTTTCTTTTGTTCTTTTTTTGTGTATGGAAATTGATCTCAATCTGTCTGCAGAGCAATGCTGTTTACATACAAAATGTGTATTTAATTTCTTCTTAGAGATCGCATCATTATTTTTATATATTTTTTTATTAACATATTCTGTCTGGTGGTGTGACACAGAATTGTTGTCTGAGTGCCAAGGTGAAGTCCATCAGTTTCACTTTCACATGTGGAGCATTGCAGCTTTCTCTATAATGCTCCACGTGACATTTAAAAATCTTTATTAGAAGTTGCTTTGGGTTTATTTAATGTGTAAACCACATGGAAATGGAAAAGAAAGGGAGAGAGGTGGGACAAGAACTTTAAAGGGAAAAGACATGAGAGCAGAGGAGACAAAGAAGGATTAAAAGGAATACAAGATAAAAGCAGAAGTCTGCTTCTACACA
>NW_006800404.1:262471-264255 GCF_000485575.1 Poecilia formosa
TTGTTTGCAATTTTGATTAAAGAAGATGACATGATTCTTTGGGGTTGCCATTGGCACTGTTGCCTTTGGGGGGCGCCTTTGAAATGAGGAAGGAAAAGGATGAAAGCAAGGATATAAAGGAATGACACAATAGCGGAAGAATATTTCCTTCATATTAATTTCTTTTTGTGTGTTTTTTCATTAAAATTGTGAAATTAAGTGCCAAACTTCTCCAGACTTCAACTATTTTGAAGTCCGAAGCGGAAGCGATGCTTTATAGCTCTCCTTACGTTGATTGCAGCGAAAGAGAGATGGAGAGAGACAGAGAGAGAGAGAGAGAGGAGCGACCAAACAGGCTGAAGGAACCACTGCACTAAGAGCGCACCGGGTCCTTGGGCAGCAGGAAGACGCACAACGCTGACATGGGAGTCGAGATCGAGACACTCACGCCGGGAGACGGTAAGAGCCGCTGCACAGGAGGGGTGGAGAGGGAATGTAAGAGAGCCCGTCTGTCCGCTCTCCTGTCTAATTCCGCTCCAGGACTCAGAAATCACCGCCTGCTCTGCACGGTTCCAACTAAGCGCCTCTCTGCTTCCTCCACAGGAAGGACGTTCCCCAAAAAAGGCCAGACGTGTGTGGTGCATTATGTGGGTGAGTTGGGGAAGGAGATGAAACTTGTTCCTTTTCTGCTCCCTTCTCTGGAGATTGCTCTGAGACGAGCTGGGTGACTGCTGCGGGCAACTGTCTCTGCACCCCAAATAAAACCCTGGCTCAGAATAGTTCTATCCTGGAAGCACCGTGCCAGAAATGATCGGGACCCACAGACGCGGTCACTGCGAGGCACAATTGACATGTTCCTGCCCACACCTGCAGCAGCTGAGGCTTGACTTCCAGCCACACACGTCCCTGGGACTGGTTTTCCTACGAGATTTGGCAGGAAAAGTCCCCCATAACGCGTCATGATCGGTGCTCTGGATTCCACATTGCGCTTCAGTAATAAAAAATAAATAAATAAATAAAAAATACGTGGCTAGAGATCAGCATTTGTCTGCTCTGGATACAATAATACTCATAAACAGCGAGTATGATGAATCCCGCCTCAGGGTTTCCCCAGACAGACAGACAGACAGGGAGCAGGGGGCAGACAGCCGGGCTTTAAATCCTGTCTGATTTCCAGCCTGGTTCTGTCTTTTGTTGGAGTTTCTTCGGGGTCGAGGGGCGGGGGTCAGTGGCAGTTGAGCTGAGCGGATTAGAATCGTCTGGGAGGCTGGAATAATGGCAGCCTCGCTTGTATTGTTGTTCATTTAATATTTTTCAGCAGACACGCACATGAACGCAGTTTCCCTCCGCACCTCATCAGATTCGCCTCAGCCAGTCCTTCCCTCTGGAGCCGAACATCCTCCTCTTGGATATGAAGCTCTTCACACGTCATTTGTCGCACAAAAGGGATTGTTTTTATGGTTTACAAAAAGGAAATGCATGAATTTCAAAATGTACTGACTAGTGTGAAAATTATTATTACAGTGATTCTTGAGAATAGGGACAAAACAGGTCCTATGGATAAAGCACAAAATTTGAATAAAATATACACAAAATATAATTTTTTCAACAATGTATATTTTCCTGGTATTTGCTGAATATTATTTTATTTTAAACATTGTAGTTGGTGGATGATGCCTGTAAAAGCCCTTGTCCAGGAGCAGAACTCAATACATTATAATAGTTTAAAATAATTAAAGAAATACTAAAATTATATATTGTGACAATTAAGTATAAGTAGTCATATAAATAATTATAAAGGTATC
>NW_006800404.1:264915-287591 GCF_000485575.1 Poecilia formosa
AGGAAATGCATGAATTTCAAAATGTACTGACTAGTGTGAAAATTATTATTATTATTATTATTATTATTATTATTACTATTTTAAATGTAAATAGTTTTGTGCTTCTTGTCTTTTGCTTTAGTTATACAACTTTAAAAATATCGTGGTTTGATTTGTTACATTTTCTGCTGGTGCAGCTTTCACATTGCACTATTTCAAAGATCCCTTTCTTCCCCTCGCCTGTGGTGGCGCTGCACCAAGATCCACTAAAGAAAACGAAAAGAAAACATTGAAAGAAGAAACTGAGTGCAACTTCATTCTCATTGAAATTCAAACAAAAATGGAGTGATGTCTGATTTTAGCGGTTGTAAGATTTCCTGTTTCGTCTTTGATAAAAGACCACAAACCATTTCTCCCACAGTCGCAAGACATGCACATTTGTTTTGGTTGTATTTACCCAGGATGCCTCGCGCTAAAGCCCACTTCCTATGTTTGGAGTGGTCTCCGGCCCGCTTGCATTCACATATGCATTCCAACCGTACCAGAATTTACTTCAACAGAAACAAAACCTAGGTTTGTAGGCAAACAAGTTTGCTTTGTTGATCCGCATCAGAATTCAACTGCACATCAAATTTTGAGGTGTTTGGAGTGAACTCCATACACCTCAAACCCGGTGCGATGCACACAGCCGATGCGAACCCGGCTGTGTGCAGGGGTTCGCATCGTGTGCTTATGCTCTCATTGGCCTTTTGAGGTGGAGTTCTCTTACACTCGCCCTGAGAGTGGGAGGTCCATCATATCTATATTGGTATGTTATAGATAAACATACCAATATATTGGTATGATAGGTATTTTTGAACCTCCATAAAAGAACCACAGACAACATATATCAGTTTTCTGACCAAACTTCTGCAAAAGGAGAAGACTCAGCAAACTGCTCCTCCAAGGTTGGGTGTGGCCTGGTGGGGGAATTCATGTTAGAGGACTCTGGAGGTTGGGGCCACATAGAGTTGGACCTCTGTTGGAGCTGGTCTGGTTGACTTGCACATTTGGACTATAAACCTTTTTTGCCACGGTCTCTGGATGGGGTCGGTGTCTGAACCGGGGTCGTTTGGATGGTACCTAGCTCTAGTCTGGACTGATGGACCACTGCACTACTGCAGGAGCTTGGGCAGTCTGCTTGTCTCCACCCCAGACTGAAGCAGAGCACCTCCTGAGTTTGGGAGCTAGTTACCCCTCAGGGGTATCATTACCTGGACCTGGGAGTATAGAGTGTGTATAGGGAGTGTGAGTGGGTGTATGGCATCCATTTCTGTGTGTTTTTACATTGGATGAATAGGTGTGAATGTCTGTGTGAGGATGGGAATGTGTGATTGTCTCTGTGTCTGCCTGTTTATCTGCCAGGTTTGGTCTTGGGATGTTCCCTCTCCTGAATCATCTTTGTGCCTTCTTCTGCCCTGTCACACTTCCTTCTGGTGACTGGTGCCTCTGCCTGCCAGTGCATTGGTGGTTTTCGCTGTCTGGGGTTGGGTGTTTGGGTAGATTTCACTTCTAGTGACTGCTTGGTGCAACCTGGGCACCCTAGCTCTTGGGAGCTTGTGTCTTGGTGCACATTGCTGGATATGCTGTTGGTCTCCACCAACAGCATATCCAATTGTTGGTGGAAACTGTGGGCAGGCCACTTAGGCGTCTGCATTGTGGCTACCGGGGGTTCCTCTGGGACTCGGTGCTCCTTTCCGGAAGGGAGGTGCAGTCGTCCCTGTGGTGGGGCTCTCAGGGCTCTGTGCTTTGGATGTCTGGGCTCCAATTTCCCTCATGCCTGGCTCGGGTGGGTCTGTTGTTCCCCACACACGCTATTGAACATTCTTATGGAGAAACCTTATATACACAAACTTGCACGCACCCAAGCACGCACACACGCACGCACGCACACATGCACACACACACACACACACGTTTTCATTCAGGTGTTTTCAGATACATTTATTTTTGGGCTACGGTTGCCACTAAATATATCTTGTATTAACTAGAACGGTGGGCTTTTCAGTGATGTTGTAGTTTTTTTTTATAAGCATATATCATTGGTTGCTATGGTTTTTTGGTTTTCTGGTTTTTTATTGTCCTCTCCTACTGCAGGTGTAGAGGCAGACCTCTGGGGTGTTTCTCTCTCCAAGCAATTATTGCAGAAGAAGCTGTCGTGAACAGGCGTGGCTGCAGACTACAAGTCAGACAAGACTGTCTACAATTTCTCTGATGGATTGATGTCTGGACAAGACTGTCCGACTTGTAGGGTGTGGCACACGGAAGAAAGCAATTGTCCTGTTTGGCAATAACTCAACAAGCTCAGGAAGAGGCTCAAGTGGAGCATCATAGCTGAAGATGTAATTCTCTGCTTGTGAAAGTAAATCTGTTGGGAATTGCTGTCTGAGTGCCACACTTTGGAACAGGACGCGTTGGGGAAAAAAGAGAGAGAGAGACTGCAATTCTACTCCACGGTTCCTTGCAAAACTCTTGAAGCTCTGTGAACATCCTTTTCCAGATCCAGCTACAATTTCTCTGATGGATTGATGTCTGGGTTTTGATTGGGTCACTCCAGAACATCCACCTTGTTGTCTTCAAACCATTTCTTTGTAGCTTCAGCACATGGACTGTCAACAGGTATCATTTAGAAAGATGTTCCAGCTATTAGCCTGGAACTCAGACATCATTTTTAAATACTTAATCAGATGTTATAATTAAATATTAATCAGTTACTCTGTACTTCAGTACCTTTTCAAGGAATACATTTACTCTTATTTGAGCAATTACTAGGACAGTTACTTTTTACTTTTTACTTGAGTAAAAATACACTGAAATAGTCCCTTTCTTGCCCGAGTACAATTTTTAGGTGCTCTCCCCACCTCTGCAGTTACTGAGCATTCACTTTTAGTAGCAGCCCAAGGCAATACATACCTATTTAATGATGAATTATTAAATACAGCCGTATCTGATTCCCTGCACTACTTTAAATAGTTCTAAACAGTAAGAAGTGGGAATACAGATGCATGTTTATTTTTTTCTGTGCTTAAATTTTGTTTGAAAAACAAACAAACAAACAAAAAAAAAAACAGACCAGATGTTCAGCATCCAACAATGTAATAATAATTACAAAGCATATTTATGTTTTCGGTAGCTTCAAAAAAAGTCCAGTCCGTGTCCACTTGTTGTTGGTTCTTATTTTTTATCCTTGATTTAAATTTGAGGTGTTTAAACAAATTGATTCTGATTTATGGAGCGCCACCCTTCAGTGTATAACTGAACAGCACCCCCTGCTGGTGCCTTTTTTTTCTTATGTCTGATTTTAAGGGAGATTTTAATCAAAAACCAAACAAAAAAACTAATATGAACGTCCTGGTTTTGCAGGACATGCCAAAAGGTAAAGGTACATGTCTTTGTTGTAAATATAATCGCATCCTTTCTTTCTGTAAAACATGGGATTTTCTTTCTCTTAAATTCCCAGTTTTTTGCCTCGCCTCTATGGCAGCTTGTATTCTTTGAGACATGGACTTCACTGATGGAAAAACAATATTCTCCATCAATTAGGTTACAGCATTCTCTACCACAGCTGATGGATCAACTCTGTAAGATAGAGCTAGCCTTTTTTATTGTTTCAACACAAATTTTTGCTACAGTAGCCTGGCCATTGCCTTACTATGCAATCCTCCTTGATTCTCATTTCCCTCCAGTGCTCTGTCTGGGATTTCTAATATTGAGTTTGATTTCTCAGAATGAATTGAGCAACTAAAGTTGGAGTATAATAAATATTTAAGACATTGTATTGCTCGCAAAAATGTTGCGGCCCCTCTTATTGATAGATACCTCGCTCCGCCTGGCACTTCTCTCATCGCAGTTTATAGCACAGGCGATTTTTAGTAAGCTTTATAATGTAGCTTCTTCAAGACCAAGTTGACACATTTCATACATCACTGCCAAACATTAGCTGTTGGCTAAAATTGGATCCAGTTGTTTGAAGCGTCAATAGAGTCCATGCCTCAAGCAAGCTGTCGTTCTCTATAATTGAGAGTCCAAACTCTCTGTATGAAGTAAACAGTAGAACAAAGAGACTTTTGCCAGACTGGTGCTCCAGAGCTCCACTTACAAAAACAACAGTCTGACAGCAGAGTGCCCAGATCAGAATTAGGCATATTTGCAGTAATCCAACCTGGTCTGGACTGAATTCAGGTTCCTTGTTTGTGGGCACAGTCTTGGCCAAATAAAGCTGATTATGATCTACTTATCTTAGATTAGGTCCAGTGGGGAAACCCAGACACTCCTTTACCCAGCAACAGTCTGCAGCTAGTTCTGGGAGCTTCTTGGTGCAGTGCCACCACAAGCGAGGGGGGAAATCGGGTTTTCAAAGGGTTTGGGTCATTTGACTTAGTGCAGAGCGTGAAAGGGAACAGCAGCAACTAAAAATATAACAAATGTTGCAAATTTGGTTCTCAATCGAACCGAATCAACTGGACCATCAGGCATGAAAACACCCTAAAAGTCACTGACCAAGTGCCCAAACTGGTTGTTAGAATGTCTTTTGCGTTCCAGTATGACTGTACATATATCAGGATGTTGACTAGCAGATTGGAGGGGAATCACATACGGTAACATTAGCCTGCTTGCTTCAACATTATGTAACTTGCAGTAAGGCCTAATTTTAGTCTTTCACCACAAGGCATTTCTGTTTAGAAGATAGCTTATGTTCTCCTTATTTCTTTTTTTCCCAAGGAGTATCACCCAGTCTGCAGGATTTCCTTTCTTATCCATTTTCCTGAAAGAATACAAAGCAGCCCTGATATTGGACATGAAACAGGATATTCTATTAAAAAAACAGCCTTTTTTCCCCCCATGCAGTGTGAGGATCTCTTTGAAGGGATGCTTCTGCAGGAAAACAGTCAGTGTGATGCTATGGGTATCAGTGTGTTGTGCTGTTGGCTGATGAAATGGGGGAAAAAGAGCCTCATGATGCTCGGATCAAACCTTTTGGCTCTTCTGGATAATTCCATTAGGCTGCCATCAGGCTGTCCAGCAGCGGAGAGAAGTCCCACTCAGCTGGCTGGATTAAAGGTTGCATCCCTCCCAATAAGATGAGCAAAGCTGCACCCACACAGACACATCACCCCTTGCACACACACATCTTGTTGGTGCTAATAGCTCTAAAAGCCTTGCTGTGAATTATTTTTGGAAGGCGGCTGCCTTGGAGGTTGATGCATGGGTTTTCCTGACGCTGGCCACAGACGGCTGTAGTTGCTGAACAGAAGGCACAAAGTTCACCTATTTTCCTGCCAAAAAGCAAAGATAACGGCATCAACCCATCAAGGAAAATGTTTTATCTTTAATAGTATTTTTGATAACCACAGTGTGGTCACAAAGCAGAAGTAGTGCAAAGATTGAAGCAATGGGATGCACCGATAAATCTGCCCCAGTTTCCTTCATTTTGGGTGACACCGCTACGTAGTTTTTACAGTTAAACTTAACAAGTGAAACAAGTACAATATTCTAAATTGTATATAACAAACGCATACAATTTCTTTACCAGACAATATAATTGTAATTGTAAACAGGTTTGTAAAAAGTGAAAGCAGCTACAACTTAAAGGGAACTGAGATTTTCAAAAAACTTTGAATCAAAACGGTGACAATGGAAATATGTACTTCAATTAAAGGGGTCAGTTTATGGATCACTGTGGACAGTGAGATAAAACGATATAAATCTCTCTCTCTTCTAAAAGAAATTTTAAAATTATTTTGATGCAGCAATATGGTAATGAATCAGCTGATGTGTTGCTGTTCAATTTTTGAAATATGTTTGTGATTGACTTCTGAGCTGAATAGCACATTTTCTTATGTGAGTTGGGGCCAGATATAAGTTTATGCTTCTTTTCGTACATGATTTCTTTTAGTTGTTACGTGAACTGTTCATATTTATTAATGAGTGAATGAAATTAAGAATGAAATGAAATGAAGTAAAGCAACTTTTCGCTTCAAAAAACTGGAATCTACAGGTCAGGTTTTTATAAGATTTATTATTCGGCAGAAAACTGCAATAAAAGTGGTGTACTGCTAACACTTAATATGTAACATGCTATAAAAACTCTACAAACTAGCTGCCTGTCTAACAGCACTGTTCCTCTCTGCTCTTCTCAAAGGCTCCCTGACGGATGGACGGAAGTTCGACTCATCCCGCGACAGGGACAAGCCTTTCCGGTTTAAGCTCGGCAAACAGGAAGTGATCCGAGGGTGGGAGGAGGGAGTGGGGCAGGTAAGCTGAAGGGTGTTAATAACGGTGTTATTAGACAGCATGTGACAAGAGCAAAACTACTTTTCGTTAGAAAACAACTACAGCTTTAAAGAAAACAATCTTAAAGCTGCAGTACGTATTTTTTTTCTTTCTTTCGCAAAATCAAAACAGCAGAATCTTTCTAAAAATTAATTTTCTAAAACATATCTCCAAGGAATTTCAGATAAATCTGTAGACAAACTCATAAAAGAAAACACAACCAAACCTTATTTTATCTATTTAGCAAATAATTTTTATATTAAAAAGATATTGACAGAGTGAAAACAATTCTGCATGTCTAACTAAAGCGCAATTGTTCTTAATATTTACTCTGACCTTTTTGTTTTTCAATGAAATCCTTCTCCCTTATTCATCAGTTTTCTTTTATTTCAAATGAATTTTAGAAGGAGTTGATTACAGGCTTTGTACAGAGTGTGTGCTGTTGTGAGCTCTACTAAACCATAAAATTTCAAAGCAATGTAAGAAATATTTCATTAGTTGGATGAGAATAGGCAGACACAGCTACAATTCAAATAGCTTTCTTCTGGGGAATGTAGAATTACCTATTCAATACTGAATATTTGTATGTATTTGTCATTATTTTTGTAGAAATCAGTTTTCTATTTGACATTAAAGGGATTTTTCTTCTCAAAAACGGCAAATTTAGTTGATTGTGGTTTCATTGTAAATGCAATAAACTGAAAAAAAGGATAAGATATCCAAGTGGGTGAATGTTTTTTTTTATACATGCACTGCAATAGGAATCAGATGAAAGGTTGTTGATAACATTTATCTCTTGAAATACGTGAAGTTATTAGTGTTTGGTCAGAAACATTTCATAAGCTACACTTATGAAATGTCGCCACGCTTATCTTTGACGTGGAGCTGCTCAGTTTGGAGTGAAGGCGAGCTGCTGCCTGTTTGTTACATAAGTTGTTTAACTGAACAAAGCTTGATATTTTTTTTTTTTGTTTTTGATTTTTTTTTTCCTTCTGGGATGTTGATTGCTGCTGCGTGAGCTGCTGAGAGTAATAACAGTGGAACAGATGTAGTAATAGTGAAACATCATTAACAAATCAAGATGCCCCCCCGCCCCCGCCATGTCTCTTGTGAGATATTATCTCCCTTCAGCTGCATTATGAGCAGCTCTGTAAACCCATTATCTCTCCTCTCTGTTTGCCCTCTCTGCTCTCTCCAGATGAGTGTGGGTCAGAGGGCCAAGCTGATCTGCTCACCGGACTACGCTTACGGAAATAAGGGCCACCCGGGCATTATCCCCCCCAACGCCACTCTCATCTTTGACGTGGAGCTGCTCAGTTTGGAGTGAAGGCGAGCTGCCGCCTGTTTGTTGCGTAAGTTGTTTACAGAAAATAACCATCCGATAATGACGCATGATGTCGTTCTGATCTCGGTGCAATCAGCCAAAGCATTTTAACATTTTTGTTAAATAGAATAAATAAAAACGGGAATTAATGGGGAAAAACCATATACCGTGCGTTCATAAAACTAAAACATACTGAAATTATGCATATTACATCCTACGTTTTTGTGTTTATGAATCTATTTACTAGCGTTCTGATCTGATGTGAAACTGATGTTTTTCCCATCCCCTCACACAAACAGTTTATGTCTGCCGTCGGCAAATTATGGCACTCCTTACTCCTCCTGGTGGCAGCTACGCTGGTCTGCAAAATGTCAAGAAATGTCAGTCAGTTTGTTCCATAATAACTGAACATATTTTTTGAAAATGATATCTTCTGTTGCATATTCGTTACTCAATCGACGTATAAACAATCGCAATATGATACTTTGACCTTTTTGGATCCTCCACCTAAAACTTAACCAAAGCGCGAAAAAACTAATAAAAACTAAACAATATTTAACTAATGATAACTAATGAAACCTAGCAAGCACACTCTAAAAACTAATTAAAACTAACTGACTGAGACAAGCAAAAATTCACAGCAAATTTTGTGAATTTGTTGTGAATTATATAAACGTAAATATAATGAAAAACCCAAAACTGTCATAACCCTGGTGCGAACTCCGATCCTGTTAGCGGCCAAAACTCTACGGATCAGATATAGAAGTATTGGGAAAATGGATGTAGACTCTACAGAGGCTGTGTGTGTACACTCTTGGATTGTATATCTGATGGTGTTTTAATTATGTTTTTTATGTGTTTTTTTTTCTCTTATAAAATTTTTACTTGCTGGGTCGGGGACCATAGATTATTAAATGAAATTAGCACCTATGTTATACCCCGGACCAGTGCATCTATCCATCTACAATAAATAGTAAGACTGCAAAACAGGGCAACATTGTCACCGAGGCTGATGGATCTTAATTCTATTTTATGGTATGATTAGGTTCAGGACTTTGACATGTAAATTTCTATTAATTAGCTACATACATAGATTTAAAAAAATTAAACTCAGTTAATTGCTTTTTTTTATACATACAAAAGTTCCGCCCAGAACCTTTATATTCACTGTTTCTAGTACGCCAATAAATCTGATGCACAAGCGACATCCGCTAACGATAGACGATGAGGCTACTGCTCTTGGCCCATTGCTGGTTAAGTTTTGCTCAATAATGATCTGATGGAATGATGCAAAAATATGACTGTGTTCGAGTTGTGCTAAAAGGAGTTAGCCTATCAGTAAAGCTATTCAAATAGCACTTCAATGCTAAACATGCTGCAATAGCACAGACGTCCCCTACTCAAATGCCCTCTGTTGAATTAGTTCAGCTACTCGAAATGGGGTGAATATTTATGCAATCATTTATTTTGTTGCATATTTTTATTTAATTCTCTTTATTTTGTATAAATCGATTTTCAAGTTTTTATTTTTTATTTTTTTTGTAAAAATAATTCTCCTTTTTGTCATCCTCACAGTTAACTTCGCACCTAGGCGACCTGAAGAGAAGCTTGGAAAGTCAGCGCATGATTCTTTCAATTCAGCGTTTTCATCAAACCGTCTGTTTTTGTTATTTTTTGTTTTTCACTCGTCCTCCATTTTGAAACATCTTTTTTCAATCCTACATTTTCTAAAAGTCTTGAATTGTTACAATTTTTTTTTTTTTTTAAAGAAAGTGTTTTTTTAATTTTGTATTTCTTGACATTCTGTTTGTGTGCAAACACAATGAATTGGGTGTATGAAATGCCATTGAATCACTAAGCAGCAAGGTTCAGCTTTTATGAGTCAGTTTGTTCTGGTATTATACAATTCTGCAGCTTATTCTATTGTATTAGACAGAAAAGTGAGCACACATTTATGATTTTAAAGGGTGGAATCATATTAGCCTGAGTTCTAATAAAAGGTCACACTTAAAACTGAGATTTCTGCAGAAACAAAAACCCTACATTATTATTTCTGTTAAAGAAGAATGAGAAGAGTAATTGGTGGGAAGAATAAACCAGGCTTAGGTCCAGATACTTCTTGTGTGGCTAAATATGGTTACTACCTTGCCCTGTGTGCATGCCAAAAATCTGATGGCATTCACTTTGCATCCTTCCTATCTCTTTAGACCCATTTAAAGCCATACCTAAACAGTGCACAAGGAGGACTGTGTCGACTCACAGGAATAATCGGAACTGAAATTAGTCTGAGATGCTTGAAACTTCTAAAAGGTGGGCAGGGATTTGAACTCTTGACACTTTGTGTAATAACTTGAATTATGCATTTCCTTTGATGCCAAGAGTCTCTCTGAGAAAATAATAAAGCTTAAAGCAGAAACTCTCCTTTTTAGAATTACTGTTAGTAGTGCGCCACGCCGTCCCGGCGGATGTTGGAGTGAAGGTGTACCGTGAAGAAAAAAACAAAAATAAAGGCCAACATCATACGAGTGTTTTTTCTACCTGAACTAGTTTTAAATTGAGTGTAAATGAATGACTTGTGCTGGCCTGGCTCTCTGACACCGACCACGGCTGTCCGTGTTATGTGCTTGCCGTGCTGCAAGCGGCAGACCGTCTGTACTGTGCAGTTTTACGTGCTGAGATGTTACTGTGTGCAGGCTAAACCAATGATGTATCTCAAATAAAATAAAATACCATCCAACTGCCTCCAGTGTTCATTTCACTGTTACTTGATTTCTCATTTTTCCACAAAGAAAGAAAATGAAAACGGCTGATGATTAAACATAAACCAGCGTAACAGAAGTGTTCACGCTTGTTTTATACTTGCTATCCAATTATCTTTTCAAACATACATAACACTTTAAAATATACCCATACTGAATTAAATGAGATGAACTGAATAATAAAATAAGCAAGTAAACTTTTTACTGGATTAAGAATTGAAGACAAAGCGGAAATTGGCCCCCATGCACTATAAAATTGTATAGTTGTAGAAAACTTGTTGCACAATTTCATTTGGACAACTATATAATTTTTTTTTTTTTTTTACTTTTTTTATGCATAGCTTCCAGACAGAAAAACAAGGTTGTTTTTCTGTCTGGAAGCAGCTGATTATAATCTCAAAAATTCAAATAATAATACCTGATCTATGATGCCAAATCCAAATGAGAAGAGAGAGAAGAAAGTTTAAACTATTTCTTCAATCAATCATAATGAGCAACACCAGCATCTCTCAGCCCTCATTCTAATCATACAGACAGAGATTTAAAGAGGAGCAGCAAAAGCAAATGAGGTGGATTAGCAGCACCTGCTAACTGATGGTGTCAAACAGGAAGTGTGGTCTCTGCTGGCCAGATGCTGAGCTGTTGGCATGTCATAACAGTCACAAGATTATTATACAGCAACAGTCTTCAGTCAGACACTAAACTAAAGTGATTGCTACCAGAGATGCTTCCTGTCTACATCTTCACCATCCACAATTACCCTTTTGACAATTATGTGAATTATATGAGTTATGACAACATTTAATTTGCTTTTGGGACAAATAAAGTGTTATTGAGCTGAATTAGAAAGACATTAGATTTTTTGTTAGCTCTTATATGAATTCATAATGTAGTACTGAAGACAAGTTATTATAAGCAAGGAAGAAACCTGGATCATTTAATGAGTAACTTTTCAATTTTATAATCCCAACCAGATTAAAAATATGTTGATTTGGTTTGCATTTTATTTAATTTTTCACCTTTATTTATGCATAGCATGTACAATAAATTATTGCAACAGCAAGGTAGGCATGAGAATACAAAAATACAAGTAGTATATATTAAAAATCATAAAATATCTTTGAGGTTATAATTGAAATTTCTTTACAAAGTGTTTTGGTCTCCAGCATATAGGACCTCCAAATATTTTACTTATTCATTAATTTTAATAATAGCATGATTTTGAAAATATTGTTTTTACATAAACACTCGTAGGCCTATAAAGGTGAATTGCAATAATACTGGTCTTAGTTACAGTAATCTAAAGTGAACAGGAAAACATACTTGCATAAAATACTGTATGTATTGTGTCTTTCCAAAATAACGTGAAAAGGACAGTTTAAGGACAGTTCCAGAAAAGATAGGGGATTACTTTAAAGCTGGGTCTACACTGGTTCAATGCAGAATATTTAGGCATACTGCAGGAATCTTATTATTTTTTATTAAATATTTACTACGTAGCAAACATTTTTCCAACCAATATCACAATTTCCAAGAAATTATCCCATAAAAATGCAGAAGTGTGCTTGCTCATATTATCAATTTTCCAGTAGAAATCTTATTGGTTAGCTGGTCTGACTTTTTTTTTCTTCCAAATCTTTATTAAAAGAAATGGGATCCATACATGACAGTAATTAATATGAACAGAATCTAGACTGATTATTCCCGTAAATACATTTAAAAAGATACAAAAATTAAATGTTTTCCCACAGTTTCCTTGTCATAGGAGTCAAAGCTATTTATAATGTACTGTCCAAATTCTTTATGTCGATAAAAAGCGGGAAAAAAAAAAAAAAACGTAAGGGTGAGTCATGACTCATGTGACCGATACGGGGCGTGGCTTTCGGCGTCAACACTGATTGACGTGGATCGGAGCAGGAAGCCAGCAGTGACATCACTTTCCAGAAGTCCCCTTCAGGTTTCAGGCAGCGACGAAGAAGCAGCAAAATAAAGCGAGAGCGCTACTCTCTGGGAGTCCTGTTGGTTCGAGTTGATATCCACGCAAACACTGAACAGGTGAGGCTATTGTTTCTATTAGTGTTGAAGTGAACCCTTTCTGAGCGGTGAAGGGTTTCGTTTCCCCCACCAAGCTAGCACCGTCTCGGCTAGCTCCCCTCCACCTCCTCCGCTGTTTATGTCGGAACAAAGACGGTCTGCGTCGCGGCTCCACGACTTCTGTCTGCCGTCAGATTTTCACAGACGGTGCTTTTACTTGTATCGGGGCTTTTTTTCCTACCTGGTCTTGAAGTGGTTAACAAGTCTTTTAAAACCAGTCAGGCTTGTTAATTTTTAATGATTATGCAGTAAGGCTAGCTTACGTTGATTGGCGAGGTTTTGTGTCTCAAATACAACCTTAGTTCCCTAATAAAGTTGTTTAGGTTGGAAAACAACCTAAGCTAATATTGTTAAGATTATTAGTTTTTATATCTAGACGAGATCACCTTACACCGCATGTATCATTTCTAACCCTTTTTATTTATTTATTTATTTATTTACTTACATCACCTATAAGAATAAATACAACTGTCTTTTTATGTCCGTGGGGTTTTTTTTTTTTTTTTTTGCCTGTACTTGATGTAATGGAAGACATATTTAGCAGTTACAGCGTTCAGGGTGTGGGTCACTTCATATTTTTCCATCAGTCCTCCGACCTCCCTCTCTCCCTTCCTCTTTTTGCTTTCCCAGCCATGTCAGTAGACCGGAATAAGCTGCCAAAAACACCACATTCTTGGATCCAGGCCTCCTGAAGTTAGCTGTTCAGCTTTCGCCTGCTTTTAATAGCGGTTGTCACATACTACTGTTGAATAGAAGCAGAGGAAAGTGACTGAGTTTGCTTATTTGTCTGAGTATTTCTGTTTGAGTTACTGTTTGCATTCATTTCTCTGACCTCGTTACATATTACTTGGACTACGAGGAAGATCAAATATACTAAAGATGAGAATACATAACTGTCTGGCTTGTGAAGGTAGATTTCCACAACAGGATAGAAAATAAAACATATTGGAAAAGAACAAACAAAAGGTGACCAGGCTAACTCTGCTTTCTTGTGACTGATGACATCAAAAGAAACATGTAGTCATAATAATAATAATAATAATAATAATAAAATCAGCTGTCTTTAGTAAACACAACAGCTGAGTGTTGAGAAAGAACTTACTGATATTTAATCTGCCAAGTTTTCATACTTACTCGTTACTCATGAAATGAATAAATTCAGTACTCTGTTTCTGTTTTACAATCAGTCTGAAATTCTGCTAGCTTTCCTGAACAACTTCTGCCTTTTCAACAATGGGATTTTTTTTCTTACTTCTGCCCTCTCGTGGAGTCTTCATGGCGATGGTGTGGAGGGTTGGTATGGCTATAGGTGGTTTGTTGGGAAATTAAATGTCGCCGTAACTCCTGCCATTCTCATATCTTCAGAGTTGTTGTGGACTGTGATCCTGGTAGCAGTTAGTCTCGCAACAATCTGAAGAAACTTCTGACTGTTGCTTTTTGACAGTGTCATGACCGTCATACATGACATACTGAAGGCTCAACTTCCAGGCAGCAGAAACAATACAGTAAAATGTCCTGTTAGACACCATCAGTTGTTAGCAGCTCTGCTAACTCTCCTCCTTTGCTTTTGCTTCTCCCTCTCTCCATGCGCTTTGGTCCTTTTCAACTCTTCTGGGTTTTGGGAGTTGTAATTCAGGTATTATTTGGACTTTTGAGATGCTAATTAGCTTCTTCCAGTTATAGAAAACATACCTTGTCAGGGTTGTACGTCAGTTGTCCTGAAGTTGAAAAAAGTAAGAGCAAAAAAAATCCTCCCAGTTTCACAGGATCCAACGCCAGAGGGAATAATTGTTGAAAACAAAAAATAGCAGAAGTCTTGGTTAAATATTTTTGAAATGGGAACTTAATTGCAAACAAACAAATAGAAGAATATTTAATAGAAATACTGATTTGCAGAAAAATAGCTAAATAAGAATAATACCCAACCATTAAATGTAGATTTGGTGATGAGTTATATTTGAAGTGAGTTTGTCTTCTAGAAAAGAAAAGTTTTGCTTGTAACTTTAAAATAATTGGCAGTTGTGACTTAATGTTATACTTTTTCATCTTACAAATCATGCAATAAATTATGTTGATGACTAACTTCCACTGCCGTTGCTAGAGGACCAGGTTATGTCATCAAGAGTTGCTCAAACTCCCATTTTCTCTTCAGTCCCATTCACGTCGAGTCCGCAGGTCGGTCTGAGAGAAGAACACAAAGCAAATAAACGCATCGCTGAAAAGTAAACGGCAGAAGATATTTAAAATGGCCTTCTTTGTGCACCAACACAATGATGCGCTTGTGTGTGTGAGGAGTGTGAAGAAGAGAATAGAGTAGTGGCCGGAGTAAAGCTGGAGGACTGAGGTGTCTCAGTGATGCGATCGTGGCTGGCTTATTTACTTGTTTTGGGGGCTCTTTGCAGATTTGACATGTCTGTGTCAGAGCAGGTCTCTGTGCACATAGACTGTGGTTATGTAAACATGAGTCAGCAATGTGGGATTATTGAACATTTGGTATTTGGGAAGGTGCATTTATGTGGGAAGGGTCTGTTTAAACTCAGTGTGGTGTTTTAGCTTTCTCTGGTAATTCAGAGGAAAGCAAAGCCGTTTCATGGTCGACTGTTATCAGTATTAGTAGTTTTGATATCGATCAGTCACACCTATTGGTGTTTTTCTATTTTGCAGTGAGGAAGTGTTCCAAGTGTCTTGTGACCAACACACATTGTTGTGTAATGGACTGAACTCCTAGATCTGCAACTACTGACACTTTGATTTACATCCTGAAGAATGTTTTTAGCATATTTAATAACAAGGACTTCTCCTTTTAATCGTTATCGGAAATGTCCCGATACAACTTTTTCACTTCCGATATGATTCAAATGTCGTAGTTTTAATTATTGGCTGATACCAATATTGACCCACTTATACTTTTATTACTCATTTTGTAGTGTGGAATGATAGAAAAGGCTTGATAAAGTAATATTACTCAGAGAACAGCAGTCCACAACAATAGGTATGAAACCAACTGACCTATTTATTATTAATCAGTGGGTGTGTGTGAGGGATACAAGTACTTCCTGAATAGACTTGTCACAATAAATCAATCGGATAATAAATTAAAACAAGCTCAATAATTTCCATTTACATGATTTAGAGTTTTTTTTTTTCTCTTTTTTTACCAAAAATTGGATGATGAAAGTTTTCAGTCTGATGCTTTGGCCTCAACTAGCCCCTCTTTGTTTACAGAGACTTCATAATTAATTTTGTTAATTTAATTTGGATATTTAAAATGTCTTGTGGTGTTTAATGTTCATTAGAATTTTAAAGTTTATTGATGTTGGAGATTGTGTTCCTGCGTTATTATGCCATTACCATTACGTTACTTGAAAAGGGTCTCAAAACAACAATATTATAGTTTATCTATTGCCCGGCAAAATTTATCATCATGACAGGCATACGAGATAGAAATTCTGGAGTGGACTAAATGCTGGATTGGATTGCTTGTATCAAAGATTTTAAACATCTATGCCAATGTAATACGATACCAATTCGGACCAAGTTCCAAAATCAATATCGAATTTGGACACTGGGTAGAAAGACTTGTAAAGTTGTCCTTAATATTATTACTATTGGATGAAATATTGTGCTTTTTATTTCGTCCTCATATATTTTTATTTTTTTTATTTTTATGAAAGAGGTAGCAGCCAGCTACGTTTTATTTCTGTTGCACCAGAAAAAACAGATTTGAATAATTGGCTCAATATATGGATCGTGTTACACAGAATAGTCTCCTGTTTAGCAGTTTGCAAATTTCCTAGCTGATGATCTACAGAGAGGTTTGGCTGATGAGAAAACAGTTGAGAGCAGGTATTAGATTTGGGTTATGATCTTTATGGATCATAGTCTAACAATAACAGCCAGGACGTTCTACCCCTTCTTGTTTCTCCATATTTTGCCCCTCTGCCCCATTCTGTTTCCATCTTTGTGCAGCCTCTGACAACCTTTGCATTTCGCATTTTAGAGAAAGATGAGGAAACAAATAAAAGGCTCATTTTCTAATTAGGTAGTTTTGTACCCGACTAAGTCAAGTGTGATGCACTGTGAACTGATACTAACCGTGTATCAGTTCGCACCTTCTTTAAGGATGTTTTTAAAAAAAACTTCTGTATTCTTCTGTAAGGCAGTGTGTTTGTGTGTCTCAGATAAATTATATCTAACAGCAGATTTGATAAAGAGTCATAATTTGAGATCAGATCCTCAGTTGATGGTAACAGTGTATTCTTCAGCCAAAGACTTGGCCATCACCGATCTCCCAAAATGAAGGAAATCGGCACCGATAAATCGGTGCACCCTAGTGATTTGTATCACTGAACTATACACAGTAACTACAAAAAGTGGGTATGCACTATGAGGGGCCAATGTGTGCACCAAATTATGGCGGAAAAATGACTTCTCGTCAACATTTTCTGTATTTAATTTGATATCTTCATTGAACAAATGGGAGAAAATAGTAAAACTAAGAATCCCGAAGATTCGGACAGTCCCAGTGGGCTAAATAAGAGAAACCTTGACCTGTGGATGATTGGATGGAACTTAATGTCAGTGATAAATCACCTTCCTCTGTTGGACAAGGTGGTGTTTCTGTAATCTTTTGTTTGGTGCAGGTCAAATAAAACCCAACATAAATGTTTGCCTTTAGAAAACCTCCTTCCAGAACATTGATAAGAAGCGGACGGTCAGATAAAAGAGCGACAGCTACCGCTGCAGTAAATCCACAGGTGGACTTTGACCTTTCCAGTTCTTTTCATTTGTTGAAGCAGAAGTAGGTTTGTGGGTAATGAAGTCATTTGAGAGGATTCGTGGCGCTTCTGTTCGGTATCTGTTATCTTCATGAGAGCCTCGCCCTGCTGGGCTGAGCTGTTGCTCAACCTCAGTCAGCTGATTTCCTTTCATTTCCGCATACTGCTTCAGGCTGCTGTCATGCTTATATCCAAGCTAATGGCGCTGGAGCTAAACTGTGCTTTCAGGAGACCTTAAGGGAATTTATAATGTATTATAATGGAGAACCACAACCCTCTTTTTGTGTCCACTTTTTTTTTCCTGCTTCCTTCATGCTATTTCAATTAAGGCTGCAGTTAGTTTATTTAGGATAAAATGTCTATTTGTTGTTTGTTAAAGTGGCAAAGTCTTCTTTAGAACTGCCTGTGTTTGGCTTTAACAGCTGAAGTCTTAATATTTTATTAACCTAATCTATTCAAGTAATGCATTTCAGCTTCACAGAGTAGTTTGATCCAGTTGTTTCAGTAATGTAGCTTAAGTTCTATGCTAATGGATAGCATGGAGTTAAGGTAAAACCTTACTGCTCACAGCCATTTTATGTTGTGTTTTTCTCAGAATGTCTCTGTATCCATCCCTGGAAGACCTCAAGGTCGACAAGGTCATCAAGGTAAGAGAAATGTGCTGCTATGTCTCTGTTTATAGCATGTCGATTCACCAAAATGCTAAGATATTATTTGTTGGTTGTAGTAACCAATTCTACGTGAGCGTATGTGAAGGAGACCAGCCCGTTTGAAAGAAGCTAACTAGATCCCAGCTATTTAAACTGAAGAATGTTGCAGAGATGAGATTCTTGGAGAAATCAGGTTTTAGCCAGTTCCAATGTCTCTGCAAGAGCTGGGATCTGAGAAGATAAAAGAACAACATTTACGTTTTTCTGAGTGGTCATCATTTGTTTACATCCATTAATTGTTTAATGTTGTTTGCAACATTAATACAACAGTAAATAATAACAAGAACTTAGCAAAAAAAAATTATTAGTCCCTTTGAATGTTCTTCACTTGGTATCAACCACCACACCAAAGTGTGTTGTGTGCACTTACTAGTGTTAAATATGGTTAGTCTACTCATCAGAAAATGATAATGTTTGTGAGTTTCTAAAAAAACAAAAACAAAAAAAACAATCACTAGTAAAGGCTGATTAAGCTAAAATTGTCGCACTCAAGTCAACAGAGATTTTTTGAGTGCCTCTCTAGTCTTAACTCAGCCCTCATTTGTTTGGCTTCCATGTTACTTTATGTAACACTTATCCAGAATTATGTTTGGCGTAGTTGAAACCAAACGAGTGCATGATAATTTCTGCCCTTTGCAGTTTGTTGTCCTGTACCTTGTCTTTCCCCAGACCTTCACCATGTCTCTGTTTTGTCCTTTTCTGTTGTTCTGAATGGAATCTACTTCACTAAGCTTTCATTTGACTGCTGTGTCTGATTGCTTTCTAGGCTCAGGCCCAGTTTGCACAGAGCACCGCCCCCATGCCGGCCATCACTGAGGGAACCTACCAGCCTCAGCCTGTTACTGCTGGGATGCCAGGATCCAGTGAGTCCCACGCCATGTTGCCAGAGCTAAAGCATTTAAAACAGAACCACCCTGAGTTATCTAAAGTTTCCTATAATGTTTTTATTTCTTGCTCTTCTTTTCTGTGCTTGTGTCTGTGTCCTTATTTTGTGTGAAATTCTGTCAGTGGGCCACATGATTGATCCAGAATCATCGGAAATTGACTGAAGATAGGCAGAGATTAGAAACAGTGGAATTTTTGCTAATCTTCTCCCTTGTTCCTGCATCCCATTCTCCCACCCCTTCAGAGACTCCTCTCTCTCTATTCGGATGCAAAGTCCTGTGGGTTTTTCCTCTTTTGTTTTCACCTCAGCAGAGCTCGCTGTGAGTCACCATGGCGACAGGCTCTGGCAGTTGTGCCGGGATAGGGCGAAGGGAGGTGAAGGAGAGACTCACGGGTATTTAGCGAGCTCGAGAGGAAAAATGGAGTCTAGTTAAAGGAAAAGGAGATGAAATAGGGTCAAATTACTGACAAAAATATTATTGTAAAATGCAAACGCTGATTTTAGATTATTTTAATATAAAATTAATAGGTTTAAAGATTTGTCCCATTAAACCTGAACATATCAGCGGCTCTGCTGTTCAAGGAAGATTTTCATCAAGTATTGACATGCCAGCATGCTTTAATGCCTCTATGCTTAGTGTATTGGACATATATTATATTTACTTCTGCAAAATTCATTTCCACACTGCCAAGGCAGCCTTACTAAGTATTTCTGGCCTCGTTTCTTGTGCAAATATCTTATTGCGCTTGAAATAAGACAAAACTAACTTACAAGTAACTTTTCAGCAAGATATAGGAGCTTGTTTTAAGTCATTTATTCCTTAATATTAATGAAGTACTGGTTCCACTGGCAGATAACAAAAGAAAAATGTCTTGTTACAAGTGCAGTAATCTGCCAGTCAAATTAGTACTTTTGAAAACCTTCCATGTGTTCTACAGCAGCTCATTAGAGAGTAATCAGATTCTCTATCCACCGTGTTTGTTTGACATTTTTAGCACAGACAAAGGTCTGCAACCACATTGGTTTACTCAAGACACAGACAGACTTACTGCTATAGTCTTTCAGTACATGCAACAGTCTGCATAGTTTTCCTCCAATAGTCTGGAGGAAAACTATTGTAATTTTTAAGAATTTGGAGAAGATAAAAAGATGAAATCCTCAAAATTTTGTGTTGCCTGAAAACATAGGCAATGACAGATTTTTTTAATTTTATTCTTTTATAGTCGTCGCCGTCAACGATGAGGCCAAATTGGCAACAATCTTTCAATCTTTTTATTTCCAAACTGGAAACACATCAATCAACATTATTGCTGGTCATTGTTATTCATTATTTGACTGAATGTCTCTTTTTAGTACCATTAGTAATTGTGCTGTAACGCCTCAGCTACTTCCTGTTATTAAATCTCCATCCTGCTGGTCAGGGTGACTCTTCTCCTGTTTCCTTGTTTATACTTAGCAGGCCATCATGACTAGCATCACCTCATTGTTTTGTTTCTGTTTATATATTTGTTTAAAGACCAAAGAAGACGAGTAACTGTAACACATACAGTTATGTGTTCATGTTTTCACAAACAGGAAAAACCTGCTAATTCCAGTAATCTGTAACTGAACACTGCTGTTGTAAAACATGGCTGCCATCATCTGACATTCTATCAGGTGTTTTTACACCTGTGAATGAAGGGCTGATTGTGTCTGTGTTCAAAGTTGAACAAAGACCTCACTGAATTTCTGGAAGCTATTATCCAGTAGAGGGCGGATCATCTTTTCTGTCTTCTCACACTCATATTTTTTTTTTTCATCTTGCATCTCCTTCTCTTTTTTTCAGGCTTGTACCCTAATCTGGAGGAGCTGGGAGATTATATGGGTCTGGCCCTCAACAGCGATGAAGTCCAGAGGAACCTGGCTCTTGTTCCTGTGGCTGACAATGTAAGCAGTTCAGTGTTTGTTTGCTTCATCATTATCATCAGACTTGTTAGTTTGTTTTAAAGAGGAAGTGTTATGTAAAATGGACTTTTAAAAACATACCTGAAATGCTGCCTTGATTCTTTCATGCATGTTTGCAAAAATCCTTTAATCGCCATGGCAACCATTCAGCTGTGCAAAATGCTCAGAAAGAGCTGGAGTTTCTTAAAGAAACAGATGCCTAATTTCAAGGAATTAAATTACGAAGTCACATTTCTTTTAAGTCATATTTGTCATAACTTTTCTATAACTGATGGCAACGTAGCTACTCGATTGAGCTGTAAAAGAACTTTCTGTGCCTGGAAAACGCATAATGCTGCCCCTTTAAAAGAGAACCAGAAGAGGTCAGGCTGGATTGGAGATACAGAAAGCTGCTGCTCTGGCTTCAATGCAGCAGGAGCAGGAGATCCAGTCTGCAGAGTGACTCACTGCAGACCTGAAGCTGAGTGGGAGACTGTGATCCCTTCACGCTCCTCCAGCAGCCTGATCCCACCCCCAGCCTGTCAGCTTTTCTGCTGTTTGATTCAAACTCTTATCTTGATGCTTCACTTTTTTCATCTTCTGTTTGAAAGCTGAAGAAGTGAGATTTCTAAAGAGCTTCATGAGACATTTTTAATTGTTCTGCCTGCTGAAGGAGGAGATGAAACGCAGTCCTCCCACATACAACTGAAATATTTATCAGTGTCAAAATGTGGAATTGATCGAATGATCTCAAATTATGTGCTGTTTCGATGAGCTTTAAGAGACTTAAAATGTAAAATTATAAAAGCTCATACTGGTATTCAGATGTATATGTGTTGTGTACCCATGTACAGTTGAAACCAAATATTTACATACATTGAACAGTGAGACACTCTTTTTCTCACTGTTTGAAGTTAAATCTGACCAAACTTTTCTTAGATTTACCAAATTTAATTCTATTTGCCTGAAAATTTGTTGAACATTTTTTAGAAGTTCGACAAACTTAGCGGAGTGATTATGCAGATCAGGGAGGAGATCGATTATTTTTTCAGAGATTATCTGTCTCATGTTAGGACAGCGGAAGTTTTAATACGTATGCAAAATAAATTTTTTTAAGTTAGATGCTGCAGCTTTAAGCAGAGCTTCGGTGTGAGAGTCACTACCAGGTGGAGCAGAAGCGGCGCTCCGTCTGTGAAATATTACTACCTGTAGCGTAGCAGCGGTTCAACAGCGAGAGCAGAACCAGCCTCTTACATCGCAGCTCGAAGACTTAAATAGACTTAAATAATTTTGTGGGTTAGCTTTCTGACCGTCATGCTAATCCGGGTGAGTGTTTGTAGCTGTGCGCTGCTTTACCTGCTGTCTGATTCTCCGTATGTCTTTTTTACTGCAGTGAGCCTCGATGTAGCCAAACTCCGTCAAGTATGGCACTGTTTTTATGCCATACTAGATTCGTCGTGTTGATGCATTTTGACGTGCTTCACCCCACGTGCTTCAATTTTCCGCCGCAACACGCAAACTTCCCCATTCACTCAGTGCGTTATAGTGCCACCACAGCTAGCATTGAATGTTTGGAGCACATCCGCTTAACGTTGTCTTGAACGTCCGCCGAACGTCCGGTGATTACGTTTGATCGACGTCCAAATGAAACTTCAAAGGACGTCCTCCCGAACGTCATGAGACATCGCTTAGGATTTGTTGCTGTGCGTTTGCGCAGTGTGAAGGAAAAGAGGAGACCAGCTGCAGGGGCAGGCTGCGAAATGAGAAGCAGGTGAACGGCTTGTGAGATCTGCAACAAGAGACCGTGATCGGCAATCACCGATCATACACTTTTTCATGGAAATCGGCCGATTATGATCGGTGGCCGATCTGCATGCCTCTTATATATAGATGGCACATGTCTCTCGATAT
>NW_006800404.1:287601-320264 GCF_000485575.1 Poecilia formosa
TGTAGCAGCGGTTCAACAGCGAGAGCAGAACCAGCCAGCGTCTTACATCGCAGCTCGAAGACTTAAATAATTTTGTGGGTTATTTGTTTAGCTTTCTGACCGTCATGCTAATCCGGGTGAGTGTTGGTAGTTGTGCGCTGCTTTACCTATCTGATCCTCCGTATGTCTTTTTTTTTACTGCAGTGAGCCTCGATGTAGCCAAACTCCGTCAAGTATGGCAATGTTTTTATGCCATATTAGATTCGTTGGGTTGATGCATTTTGACCTGCTTCACCCCACGTGCTTCAATTTTCCGCCGCAACACGCAAACTTCTAGCATTGAATGTTTGGAGCACGTCCGCTTAACGTTGTCTTGAACGTCCAGTGATTACATTTGATCGACGTCCAAATGAAACTTCAAAGAATGTCCTCCCGAACGTCATGAGACATCGCTTAGGATTTGTTGCTGCGCGTTTGCGCAGTGTGAAGGAAAAGAGGAGACCAGCTGCAGGGGCAGGCTGCGAAATGAGGAGCAGGTGAACGGCTTGTGTGATCTGCAACAAGAGACCGTGATCGGCGATCACCGATCATACACTTTTTCACAGAAATCGGCCGATTATGATCGGTGGCCGATCTGCATGCCTCTTATATATAGATGGCACATGTCTCTCGATATTGTTGACATTTTGAGTCTATGAAAATAGTGGCTAAGTCAGCCTATTCCTTTGTTGGTAAATTGTAGGTTGGAAAACAGTACTTTATTTTGTTTTCTTCTTAGTTACTCTAAATTTACCAAAATAAGTTGATCTAAATAGCTCTTTTTAAATCACAATCTTCCCTCTCCTTCTTTCTGAACCTCCTTGTTCTTCTTTGCTCCTCCAACACAGCAGGTGGCGCTGCCCTCCGGCTCTGGCGTGGGGGCGATGGTCCGCCCCGTGACGGGAACAGACATGGGCATCAGGAGGGCAGAGATCCGTCCCGGCCTTCGAGAGATCATCCTCTGCAAGGACCAGGACGGGAAGGTCGGGCTCCGGCTGAGGGCCATCGACAATGTGAGTCAGCAACCGCCTCGCCTGCGTCTTAGCCGCACATAAATTATTTAGCACACACTGATTTTTAAACGCCTTGTTCCACATAAGTGCTTTTGAAGTGCTGTAGAGGTGGGCCCTTTCGTTCACTGTACTTATTTGTGTGTGAAAATAAGAGATTTCTGGGTTGAGTTGGATGATGTTTTGATTAACCCTGAGACTTTTTGTGTGTGAAGAAATTGTGATAACCACTACACTACACAAACTGATCAGCTATGTGACATTCCTGCTTGTCAAAGGCTAATTCTAATAATAGGTGGTAGACCAAATGTTAGTACTACAGAGTATGCTATAAGGCATGTGGTTCTCTCACAGAGCGCACTAACCTACAGATAGACAAACTGTCAAAACTTTGTTTCTGCCTAATTTCAAATAAGAGTTCATACATTAACTTCTCTTCCGTTCTCTTTCTCTGCTCTGCTCACTAACTGACTGTTTGGGGCGACAGGGGCTGTTCGTCCAGCTGGTCCAGGCCAACTCCCCCGCCGCCCTGGCCGGGCTGCGCTTTGGGGATCAGGTTCTTCAGATCAACGGACAGAACTGCGCTGGCTGGAGCACAGACAAGGCCCACAAGGCTCTTAAAGCTGCGGCGGAGACCCGCATCGAGATGGTGGTCAGGGACAGGTGAGGACCGTTTGATGTGAAGAGGCGGGGAATAAAACATGACATAAAACAGTAATTCCAGTCATTTCTATTTTATACTGGAGGAAATTCTGTCTAATTAGCTCATCAGTATTAGGAAACACCCACCTAGTCACTGTAAAGAACTGAGGTCATTACTTTATTTTTTGATGTTACATGATCTATTATTCCTACATTTTAATTTATCCAGGACATCAAAACTGAAGCTTTACCCTTGTAAATCTCTGATGGTCCGCTGTGAATTTTTTGTTTTCCAAGACCTTTTCAGCGCACCATCACCATGCACAAAGACAGCTCAGGACATGTGGGCTTCATCTACAAGTCTGGAAAAATCACCTCCCTGGTCAAAGACGGCTCTGCTGCTCGCAACGGCCTGCTGACCGAACATTACATCTGTGAAATCAACGGACAGAACGTCATTGGACTCAAGGTCTGACTGCATTTATGCCCATCAGTCACGGTTTTGTAAAATTCTCTTAGATGCTGTAAGAATTCAACACAGGGTGGGATTGTTACGGTTGTGACAAAGGAAAAGTAAGATTAGGTGGAATTATTGTTTGTCGCATTTGGATTCAGTTGCATTTCCTTCACCTTTTACACAACCATGATGCAGTAAACACGCTTCCACTATATCCACTATTTAAAATAATTTACCAAAAGTTGATTCCAGATTGCTTATCACATTTTTGCAAGCTGATGGAAACTCGCCAAATGTAATGTTACAAACGGTAGGTTTTAATGGAAAAAGAATCAACGTCTTGCTTAAACTAATGTCACCAGATTTGGGTGACGACCCCGTTAGCTAAGAGGTACTACTTTAGGATACAGAGTCCAACACTTGTATACACTGTTTTGTTTGAAAGGAAATAAATGCTGATACTTTATATCGAAGATTCAGTGACTATATAACTAAGGTCAAAAGATTAAAATAAACACAACTTTACATGTTTTATTAAAATGATTTTAGATGGCCAGAGTTAAACTAATGTACTCACACTGAATAGAATCACAACATAAATGTTTCTCAACAGACTCTTTTTACATTGGTTTTCCACACATCCACATGTTAATATGTTCTAGAATATTTGTTTGTGTAAGTACTAATTTTACCTTCTGTATGTTTTTCCAATAGGATTTAATTTCTGTCATGTCTCTATATTTTCTAGGACTCTCAGATTAAGGACATTCTGAACACTTCCCCCACCACCATGACCATCACCGTCATGCCCAAGTTTATCTATGAACACATGATAAAGAGGTACGCCCAGCTGCATCCTTCCATTTTAATCAGTCTGCTCATTTAGAATTTAAGATGTTCATTTTTTTTTTTCTGTTATCTCACTGACAAAAGTGTGCTGTCAATGTTTTTGGTGCTTTAAACGTATAGTTTGACTCAGACTCTCTGCAATAATAGTTGAATGACTCTTATGCTAATGTTCTTTTGTACAAGATGAAATGAAACCCAAATTTTAATTTATTGATTGGTCATTTAAGCAGTATGTTATATAAACGATCTAGATTCATAATTGGTTCTAAAGTAATTAGTTGATAAATTGACTGAGATTGAATCTCAATTTTCTATTTAGCTGAATCTCCTAAAAAGTGCAAATATTTAACTTTATACTGTATATTTTTAAAGTATTTTTTAATTGTGTGATATTTTACTCTGAAATGGTAATATGCAACACTGTTGAAAATTTAGTTCTGCAGTTCATCCGAAGCAGTTCATCATTTATTTCTGATAAATGGTCACAATAACAAATTTTACTGGATGATGAATTGCCCCACAATGTTGTCCAGACAATCTCAAAGTAATATATTGCCACTAATGCAAGTCCACCCTTTAAATAAACTTTAATTTCATAAATAACTCAACACTGGAATTGTAAGAAATAAAACAACCAAAAACAATAAATAAAACCTAAATAAAAACACACAAACTAAAACCATAAATAAAATGGATTACGGTGTCTTTTAGCAGCTCATTTTTTATTTTTTGAATTATTATGCTATTAATTAATTTATTACAGTGAGCTTGAATAAATGTAATGAATGCGACTGCGTCCCATTTATTTCCAAGCTGATGGAAACTGTATTTGTTTTCCGTCCAGGATGTCCACCGGCCTGCTGCGGTCCGCCATGGACCACTCCGTCCCTGAGGTGTGAGGATCGTCGGCCATGCTGAAAACCGTCACCATGTCTGCAGAATAGTTCCTCTTGTCATTTTTAACCGTTTTTTTCTTCTGTCTTCATACCAAGAAGCCTTCAACTTCACATCACAATTGTTTTCCTTCATTACCTGTAACATATTCTTAAAACGAAACCTTTTTTACTCTTCACTTTTCTACATTTTATCCTTAGTACTGTCTGTATGTTTACTTAGTAGTCTGATGTGTAGTACGCATCTGTTTTTCCTTTTTTTAAATTCAGGATTAGGACTATAGAGTAAGTTGTTTTTGTTTGTTTGTTTTTGTTTTTTTCCTTCTTCTTTTTAAAAAAGAAACATGCACAAACTATCATGAGTCCAGATCTTCCTCCTCAGTATGGAGCCAAGTCGGTGACACTTCATCCTTTCCTAAATGCTGTAGAAGTTGATCGGCAGCCATGCGGATAGTAGATGTAGTCTCTGCACACCTTTTTTTCTGTAAATAATCCAATCTGAACTAACACCTGGGTTCTGCGAATCAAAAATAAACTCATCTAATTCCAGTGTACAGCCATATACCGGGGGCCAGTAGGAGTGGTTTGTTTTTACTTCCTCTCATTTAACGGTGAGGATCAGGTTTTAGTCAAACATTGTGAGTGTTAGCATTTTTTTTTTTATTATTATTGTTGATTTGCTGTTCCGAGATTCAAAGTCTGAATGCAGCAGTTTTCTATATTGTCCAGCAGGTGGCGACCTAGAGTAACACAGTTCCAGCCTCTGAGCTGCAGCTACAACAAACACTGCATTTTCCAGGGGGAACTGTTGGGAAAAGAAACAATGTTTGGAGGGATGAGGGAAATAAAAGAATAATCTGAATATTATTATGGTCGCCTGTTAATTGGTGGTAAAGCGTTGTATGGTTTTGTGTTTCATGAGGAAATGGCTGATATCATTTCATTGGGGGCCCCGAGCCGGGCCCGCCCACTAAGTGCACTTTTCATTACCTTATAAAAGTTTTTTTTTCTCCTGTATTAACCATTTCACCTTTTTTAATCTTTGTGGTGCCTCGTGTTAACCAGACAACTCATAAAAAATAAAATAAAATTCAGACAGGACTTCCTGCTGTCTTCTTGTCTCACGACTGATGAACAACGACCTTACACTTGTAAATTCCCACATGTTCCTCCTTTTATTGCTGTTCATTTTTGGGATGCATGTACTCTTTTTAATTTTCTCCGTATGCAATCTGATTAAAAAAAAATGCTGTCATTCTGTAAAAAATATTACAAAAATCTAAAAGTTTATATACAAATGTAACCAAGATAATATTGTAAAACTGAATAAAGTCTTTTCTGTTCACACCCTGATTCTGCCTCATTGATTCACAGTTCGATGACAAAGACGACAGGAATGCTTCCATCACGCTCTGTTAACATAAGTTTATTTTTGATTTTATACAGTGTGGAGGGACCTGGACCCCATTTGTTTTTATATCTTTTTTTTTTCACTGCACACCCTCTTATTGCATTAAAATAGTTATTTCAGATAAGCTTCAAATATATATTTATTCTGTACAGGATAACGGACGCCTGAACAGGTTTGATGTTAAGGAACTAGACCTCAGGATACATCAGGGTTACTTAGGGAAGGGAACACACACAAGTATGTTGTGCTTACAAGGACATTCCATTGACTTCCATTAATTTCTACTGTCTAACCTTTAACTTAAACATAACCACTACATGCCTAACCTAAACTCAGTCCACACCTTAGTCCAAACCTAACCCACAAACACCACTTCTCTTGGTCCCCACATTGTGGTGTGCTTTAGGACAACAGTCCTTGCAATTTAACAAATACAAAATCAAGCACACATGCACACACACACACGAGTAATTTTTGTAGCACATGTTCCTGCATAATTCAAAATATTAAGATAAAAGATTTTAAAAAATATGTTTGATGTTAGTGATAAGAATTTAATTTATTACTGCAACCACCTTAGTTTCACTAAATCATCTCAGTGTTTTGCCATGTGAATGCTATTAAGACAATATCTGTTGTAAATTGGCGCTATAAATATATAAACCGACAAAACTGAATTTAATGTGCTCAACATTGTTAATAATCTTAATATTTAGATAGAAATTATTGCCCAACTTGATTAAAAAGCAATAGCCACTGTGTTCAACATTCAGGTACATGAAAGGCAAATGATTCGACATAAGTGGTGTACAAAATATCAAAACGACCAAAAGGGCTTGTTTAAACAATGAGCATGAGCAAGACATGATATGGTTCTGCTCAAAAGTCATTGAAGGGCAAAATATCAGTGGATTTCCAAAGCTCAAATATTCTGGAAACTGAGGAAATTGATTTAATATTTTATGACTGTGAGAAGAATTAATATTCTACCATCTGATGCGTTTGTATGTTTGTCTTCATCGGTCCTGCACACCAACCTGCAGCTGGTTCCATCGCTGCCCAGGCTTTATCTAAAAGGGATAGTTTGGATTTTTTAAGGATGATTTTTTTGAACACAGATGCAAGATCTGTTTCTTGCAGTAAAAGTAAGTTTTGGAGTTTTTTTTTTTTTTTAACTGTTATTTCATATCCAATAGACATCAAAAAAGTTTTAAGATTCTTCTTGACTTCTATTAATTTAAATGTCATAAATGTTATAGCAAATAACAAACTCATTCTACAGATGTTCAGCTTTTTCAGGGGCACTAAAAGTTGCTTTCCATAGTTTCTGTATTACTTTTTCAGCAAATAAATATGCATGAGCAAATATAACGATATTGTTGAAATAAGATGATACGTTAAAGACTCTTAATGATATCTGCTTTATATCAGCAACATTTTGAAACTATTTTAAAATGGCAGAAGACAATTTTTATCTTGGCCCAACTGTGATGAACCAGAGTTCATCAAAGTGAGGAGCCGCCTACAGGAAGTGATCAGTGGCGCCCCCTGGAGGAGATCTGAGGTTGAAAAAAAAGGAGCTTTTATCTGGATACCCTTCACAACTGTGGTCATTTTTGATTGGATGTCGCTTAACGTCCAGCCCAACCAAAAACATTTTGACATAATGTATTTGCTTCTAACAAATAATTTCCCCTGCTCACTTTTTGATTCATTGAAATAATCCCCTTCAACTGGATGGCAACTCTCAAGAAAGAAAGACACATTTTCCTCAATAGGTATGTGCAACAATCTTGTCAATTTGAATTAACCTCAGGTGAAACTGTTTTATAATGCAAAACCAAAATGTATATCCAATGCGTCAGAAAAATAAGTTGTACCTGTTAACAATGAAAACTGGGAACATCAGTAAGAGATATTCCCATATCATAATCAATTAATAAAACTTTATAAAATGTGGACTTTAAGATGTGAACTTTACAGGCCAATATTGCAAAATCATTTCTGTTTCGAAAGCAGGGAGATTCTGTACAACAAGCCTGACTGGATAGAAACATGTGACCTTAACTACATGTGCATGTCAGTAAATGAGAATATAATCCAAATAATTGGATGACATTATCAAATTATTAATTATTGGATAATATCATCTAATTATTTAATTCAATAATTCACTTCAAAAAGGGAAACTCTGATATCAAACGGATTCACTTAGTAACGGGGTGATATGTTTCAAGCATTTATTTATGTCAATGTTGATGGTTATGGCTTACAGCTGATAAAAACCCAAATGTCAGTTTCTCCAGTAATTGCATAAGACCATCTTACTAAGGTCTTTAATACAGAAATGTTGGTACAGTTGATACAGTTGTAACCATAGCCAAGACTGCCTGTTGCCTTGTTGACAGCTAACAGTGTTGCAGCAATGTTTGCATGTGAATAGAAAGTTGGTTGGAAGAAAAAAAAAAGTTTGGTCGAAAAAAGCAAAAAGAAAAATTGCAGCCTCAGCAGGATTGTGAAGCCAAACTTGTTAAAGAGTTTGAGGAAGAATTACAAAGTGGAATTGGTGTTTCAAGAAACACAACTCACAGACATGCTAGTGTCGATATTTATGCAGTGGACCCCAGAAGCTGCCCTGGAGTAGCTCAGATCCACTGAAACAAAAGGTTTAGACCTCCTGTAGAATAACTTAGTGTATATTGTAATAGCCAAATAAATACATCTAAATATGCATCAATGTGCACAGTGGAAACCATTTTAGCATGTCTGCAGAAGCTAGCATCAATGGTCCTCCATTACTTGGGGGTGTAGCCAATCAGCTCTGAGGAAAATGATTGGAGTTTCTAGATTGACTATTTTGCAAACTCCAGCCAGTAGGGTGTCAAGTTGCATTGCGCCAAAGTATCTTTGTTTATTTTTGATACCCTCCACAAAAAAGCCCAAGCATAGGCAAATCTTTTGCAAAATATTTTTAAAAATATGCAAAAACTGAACTTTGATTAAGCGGGGGTCCAGCGTATTTCTGTATTAGATTTTCTGAAGAAAAACAAAAAACCCTAAACTGTAAGATTTAATTAGCTGAAATACATAATTGTCAAAATAAATAGAAGTAAAAATTTGAGTCTGTGTGCTGAATATGAAAATATATAAGTCTGAACTTAATGCGATATATTGACTTTTCTTTGTTCTCATTTCTCAGGATGTTCCTAGTAAACTGCATTAAGTCTCTACAGATGACAACTTCAAACTTTCTTTGCTTTATTACCCTGTTAGTCACAGCAGCCTGTGGTTAGTAACAATGTGAAAGCAAACTACAAGATACTGTAGGATTGCTTCACATAACTCTGGTATTGTGTTTTTTTGTCTTTTTCTTTTTTTTACATTACTTTGCAGAAGAGAGGCTGACTCTCACATTCCCACACTTTCACCCTGACAGCTCTACAGCATATGGCTTTATTTAAAAACATGGTTTCTGCCTCTTAATTTCCCTTCATACAGTCAGACAAGGGATCAAATCTACATTTCAACACAGAGAAACAACAGAGGACATGTTCTTTCTCTAGAACCTTCTATGAAACAACAATAGACAAGAGTTTCCATGGTTACCCCAAACATAAACTCATGATTGTTGTAATTTCTTTACCAGTCAGATTATAGCAATAAGCATCGGTTTGGAGGTTTCACTTTAGTTAAGAGCAGCTCATTTTAAGGATTAAAGGATGATAAATTACAGTTTTTATCATACAAAAATGATCAACATTAAATATCTGATTTTCCATTTTCCATTAAGAAGTGTACCACTACCAACCCTTATGGACCTAACAGAGCATCAAAAATAATCAGTGATGAAACAACAGTTGGTACAGATACATTTACAGTCGACTTCAAGTAAGTCCTTAAAACATATAAAGTGAATAATAGTGCAATATATGGCAGTAAAAACTTAAAAAAGAGAAGGACATTGCGTATTCACGTGTTGGTGGTTCCAGAGGATTCTTGCGTTTGACTCTGACATCTAACAGAAACATTTAGATTCACTTTCAGTGGAGACACATTTATACCAGAATACAGAAGTAAAAAGGCCAGCAGAACCTTCATCTGAGGAAGACGAGCAGCACAGACTGAATTATGACACAGTCATCCTAAAACGCAAACTCTGTGATTTCTGTCTTTTAAGAAGTTTGACATTTTCTTACTTTCCATTTTATGTTTTTATCATAAACGTATTTGCCTATATCATTTTATGAAGTCATTCATGGATGTTCCATCTCTCTGAATATTACTACACAGTGTGATGTTGTATTGTTCCTTTCTCTGTCATTTTGCTCTTTGCAGCCTCTATAGCCCTTAGAGTTATATGGCATTTTTGTTGGAACTTTTCATCTCCAAAAAATTATCTTGGGCCTGCATGTTAGTTTTTTTATGTGGTTATTTTGTAACTGATAGCGTGCTGTGAGTTAACATGTTTTATATATACTTTCAATTTGATGATTGAAAGTACATGTAGTCTGGACACTTTCGACTCTTTATTATTGAACATGAGCTATTTCTTAAGAATGGGCAAAAATAGTAGCTAAAAAATAATTTGTTTTGGTTCACCAAAACAGATTGTTAAAAAGAAATTAAAAACTAGAAAGCTATGCTTTTCCCCCCATTTCAAAATTATGCTTCATTTTATGTTGGTTTGTCAAATAAAAGAAAGAAAAAAAAGAAAAAAAAGGCATTGAAATTTGTGGATGTAATAAAATATAGTCTTAAATGTAGTTATTTCTTTTAAATATTTACAGAATGTATTTTGTCAGTATCTTGAATGCTAAGTGAAAAATGCTTTACCTTAGTGGTACTTAACCATCAATCTGTTATATGCTTCTTGAGTTTTGACATCAGCAAACACCAACGTCAGCCTGATAACAGATACACAGAAAATAAAATTCAGCTGAATGCAACTGGAACCAAACAACACATTTTGAAAAAGTAAGTGAGTTTGCCCTAACAGATTTCTAGAATGTCTTTGCAAGACAATTTTAGACACACAGTTTGTTTTTGTGATGGACTAATTTGTGTACGATGGACTTGAGAATACATATCGACAGTTAAAGACTAGCTACAGCACAAGAGCATCAGGGTTAGCAGAAATATACAGCACAGATCACAGACTGAGCACAACTCACTTCACTCAGATCTACCGATGGTGTCAAACTGAGATAGTGAGTATCTACAGACATTTGATCATGACTTCACTGTATGACTAAAGAGTTCTGACTCTGCCAGCGGTACACTAAACAGCTATATAGGTAACTGTGTATAGAAAATATTCCAGGCCCACATCATTCCCCAGACACCGTTGTGAATTTGGCAAATGAAAAGGCACAAATTAGGGAGGAATAGTCTAAGAGCAATATATTTCTCAATGTACAAAATTTACACACTGAATTTTCCATAACATTTCATGAATTCTCACCAAAAAAAACCCAACTTTGATTTATTTAGTGTTCTTTCAGAGATATTCAAGATAGCTAAGTTAGCTATTCTAACCCTTAGTTAGAAGGGTAAGAATAGCTAAAGGACGATTCAGAGCAGGTGTAAGGATATCATGAGCGTTGAATGTGTTGTCTGTGGACTAATTATGTAATGGCAAGAAATTAATGGACAGGGTAAACATCTGGAGGGGCAGGAGGGGAAGGCATTATTAAATCGCTGAAGGACACTTAGCACACAAGTGATACAGTGAAAATAAACAGGTGAGTCTAATGAAAACAATCTCAGGGTAGAAACACAATCAGCAATCTGCGAGAAAGCAGATCAGTGTCGATTCCAGAAGCAGATTGCAGAAGAAGGGTCGGACTGAAAAGAACACAACAAATAAACTACAGAGCAAACAAGGGAATAGGATGCAGCCTACCACATGTAGAGAAAACTAACAGGAAAACCTGCACAGGTTGTTTGCTGTAAAAAAAAAAAAAGACTGAATGTTAGCCAAAGTAATGGCTAACATTGTTCATAGGTTATCATTACTTCTGTCTGAACTTCCACCATGACGGTGGAAGCTACTGTGAAGTGGTCTGTTTTTATGTACTGAGGCGTATTTTTGAAGTGTTTAAAGCTAGGCTAACTTTCTTCTTTTATGTTTGTTTAAATAATTACACAGCGAGGTACGTGTCCCTGTGAAACTAAGACACATCTGGATGACTTGTTGCACTGCTGCACCTAATCAGAGCCAGATTAACTCCAACAGGTATGTTTAACATGAAACTGGATTACAGCTAAATTCACTGGATTATCTTCCATCAGTTAACAGATGGGAAATCCAGACAAACGACTGACCGTCACAGAAAATACATTTAATTATAAGAAATAAATGCTCAGAGAGGATCATGTAAGATTTTAGGTTAATAAAATCACAAATAATCTATATTCTTTATAACTCTGCAATCATTAATTAGCGCATGACCTCACTGTCATGTGCTCTTAATGATTTAAATTTCTATTTTAAAAAATGCCTGACCAATTCTACTCTAAATGCGTTGACCTCCATTCACCGTTATGTCTTGTCCATTGCTGGAGCTAAAGGTAGTCACGTCTCCTTTCACCTAGAATTTTTTACTCCCCTGAAAATGGAAACATTTCAGCTGAGCACCACATTGGATAAAGGTAAAAGAACAACATAATCCAAGTTCCTTTCCACTGAATAATATTATAATTTACCATTACTAAAGTTGTCATTAAGAAAACCTTTAGAAAAGGAATAAAGTTCATCTAAAGAATAAATGTCATATCTTTGAATTTATTCACTTCTACTTCTGGCCAGTAGAGGGAACCATTAACTTCTAAAGCAGTCATTTAATTCAGAACAACCCTTGATCTTCATCTAGACTTGTGTCAGGAAGTGAAAGAAAAGTGAAGTGTTTTCTTCCTGTTCTAGCCGATCTAAACCTTTTGTGTTTTCAGTGGACACTAAAGAGGCTGTTTATAAACATCTGAACTGTAATAGCCAGGCCTTTCCATGAAGTCTGCGCTCTGCAAATTTCTTATGCTGCAGTCAACAAGCCATACGGAGGTTACAGACAGCTTGGATATCAAAGACTACATTTTCATCATACATATCTTCACTGCCAGTTTAAAGAGAGGGAGCCAGTAAGAATAAACTGCTTTTGACTGAAGTTCATTTAACATACCACGGTGCAAAGCCGCCTGTCAGGATCGGTTGTGTTTCTACCCTGAGCAGATACCTGAGTTCTGTGTCTACCATGTTTTTTCTCCACAGCAGACAAATTCAATCTATTACCTCTTGAAGTTATCGGTGAAAAGTGTCTGCAGCTTTGGATAAAAGTGGATTTTTTTTCCACTACCACTGGTCAACAACCGTTACCTTAGTTTGTTCTAATTTAATTTTACATATACACGCCTACACATACATATAAAGTATTTATGTACACATTCACCAACATGTGATCATCGTATTACGTCATAACTGACAGCTGACATGGCAAGGAACATTTTCTCTACATTCAAAAATAAATTAAACAATCAACTCCAAAGCAGTGATCATTCATTTCAAGCAGCTCATTCAGCTAGCACAAGCCAGTACATGGATATTTTGGTAACGACAGCAAGGACCAAGCAAGAAAAAGTAATTGTCTTTCTTGCTTTTACAATATGTTGCAGGGTCAAACAGAGTAGAGTTGATTGGTCAAAGGTCTTCCTCTTTGATGCCCAACTCTTGTTCCTAACATTCCCATTCTTTATTACCATCCAAAGCAGAGGAACAAGAAGTTCTTGCTCTTCCTGTCCTTGCACTTTAAGCAATGGTCTCACACTACAGACCACACAGGAGAAGTGACACCACAGTAAAGAACCAGAAAGATGTCATTCTGTTATATTTGTGTGCCCCCAAGATCCCCCCCGCCTGCGGGGTAATGTCTCAGGCCACCGCCCCTGCGCAGCGAGTGCAGTGCAACAGTGCAGCAGCCTCTCAGCAGTGAACCGAAGTGATACATAGGCTGGCCGCCACGGACCGGGCCACGGCACAGCCACGCCACCGTCGGCACCACAGGGATGGCCACCGCTAGCAGATCAATCAGGAAGTGACGACTCCAGTAGCTTTTTTGGATTTTCCCAGAGTCCTCGTCTTCTGCTACAGCAACCCCTGTGGCCTCTTGTTCATTAGTCTTATCTTCGTCATCATCCTCGTCATGAACTTCCACCACTGTGACACCAGCTATCTCTTCACGGGAGACAGATCTCCTCGGAGGTTGGGATGTTTGAGGCTCTTGTGCACCAGGAGACAGTCTAGTGTACTCTGGAGTAATCACAGGGCTCGTTTCCTCTGTGGATCTTTCTCCAATCCCGGCCTCTTGCTGCTTGTCCTCCACTCTCTGGTCATCTTGCTTGTCTTCTCCACAGCAGCCTGCAAAATTAAGTTCACCCTGCATTCTTCCTGCTAAATCACAGACTTTTCTTTGTTCTACCTCTTCATGCAGTACCTCAGTCCCTTCCACTGAGCTTTGAACTGTCTGCTGCTCCTCTTCTGATTGTCTGACTTTAGTGTTTTCCAACTTTTCTCCTGCCTTCTCTCTTTTTTCTCTTTCTTGCTTTTCCTCTTCCTCATTTGCCTGATACGAAGGACTCTCCATGGAAAATGCCACAGTAGCGGATCGTGGAAGAGGTGGAGCCAGTGGTGTTTTGGAAACTGGAATTGGCTCAGTGGCTGTGCTCATCACGGTCGCTGTTGTCACTGAAGTGGTGGTGGTGATGGAGTCCAGATCCTCTTCCCCCTCATCAGACATCCAGGTGGAGGTGGGGCTGCAGGCCTGAGAGCGAAATGTACGTTGCTCTGCAATAGTATCCAGATCAGAGGGATATCCCGCTGTTGCAGGGATGGGGCAGCTCTCAGTCTGAATGCCTGCCTCCCTCAGGGGGTGCAGGTACAGGTGGTGGTGGGACAGGCAGGGGTGGCTCATGCAACTCACTCCACCCAAACTACAACGAAATGGAGCCAGCCGCTCGCCTGTGCAGAGTTTCTCATAGGTGGAGGAGTGAGGCACCGTGTGTGGCATGGAGTGGGACATGTTGTGAGGGAAAGAATGAGGTAAGGTATGGGAGTAGGTGTGAGGCAGAGAGAGGGAGGCAGAATGAGGCAAAGTGTGGGAGAAGGTCTGCGTGTAAGAGTTCAGCAAAGATGCCGTTTCCTCTGAGAGGTAGGCGGCTTCCAGGAGGAGGTCTGCCCGGCTGGGGACGCTGTTCTCTCCACAGCACACAAACCCGCTGTCCTGTGTGCCGTCAGCTGAGAGGCAAGGAAAGTCTGCATCATTGCAATTGCGGTCTCCCAGTGCCTGGTCGCTCAGCTTGGTGTAGGTGGAGCTCCGAGTCAGAGAACGGGCTGGAGAGCCATCGCAAGAACAAGACCCCCTCCCTCCCACTGGCAACTTAGGTACAACTCCAGGGCTTTCTCCAGAAACAGATGCTGGGGCTGAGCCCCCAGCACGGGTCCTGCAGCCTGGTATGGCTTCTCCTTCCTTGGCTAGTCCGGCTTGTGCTATCTCCATGTTAAGCAAAAGGTTCTCCAATTTGTGATTCTGAGTATTGATGTCCTGGAAGTACTTTTGAACCCCTACGTCTCCACTGAGCCCACCGGCATCACTAAGTCGGGTACGAACTGTGTCCACTGCATGTTTGAGCTGCTGAATTTCCTGACGGGCCTCCTTCAGGGCTAACTGAGCCTCCACGCGGTGACACTCCTCCTCAACCCAGTCTTCCTGCATTCGGTAAAGCTTACTTCGCAGTGTATCGATCTCTGTGTCCCTAAAAGGTTGAAAAGTGAGAGGAAGGGCAGAATGATCAAAACTAAGTGGAATACAGAAAGACATTTTAAACATCAGTTTCTATCCAGGTTTTTGTAATTCGGTCTCAGTATCTCACCTGTCTTGCAGGGTGTTAATGGTCTCTTTGAGCTTGGCTCGCAGGTGTCGGATACACACTTCCTTCTGCTGGAGAGGCGTGAGGTACTGCTCTGGGGGAGGAGGGCGAATACCATGGTTGTCCGTACATGAGGTGTACTTCTGACGTCTGGGACATAGCAGACATAACAAAATATAAGTGATCCGCCACAAGTTGAGTATTAATAAGTTGATTGGCTTGTTTTAAAAGACAGGCTCTGTATGATAGCTCAGAAATCCTGAAATTTACTGCAAGTTTTAAAAATGAGTTAAAATCAGGGTTGTTATACCAGTCTTGGTCACAAGACTTTTTGACACTCTCCCAGCACCTGGACTTGTCTCGGTCTTGGACATTAATGACAAGACCAATCATTACTGTGGAATTATCACTAAATTGCCAGAATACTGTCCAAATTATTTAACATCCTTGATTCAAATCTAAGCAATAACATGACTCATTGCTAATTGTATGATTTTTGTTACCGTTGCCACCCATTCACACCTCTTTTCACTTGCAGTTAAAAAAAACAAAAGTCAGCTCTGGTTATCTGGATGTGAGAAAAGATGTCTGCAAAATCTTCAGAAATACAATTCATAAAGAATATATTTGTAAAACAAGATCCAGAAGAAAGCATACAGTGACTTATAAATCCCACAGTCCTTTACTTTTACAGATGGTGGGGACCATACCAATGTTTTTTTGTCACTTAGAAAGGGAGCACAGAGAAAGGTAACCTAAGTGTAAGTAATTATAGCAAGCTAGCCAGCATAAGCAATCTGCCTCTGTACCAAAATTCTTTACCCAGACCTCACACAATGAGATTTAGTCAATAGCTACACATTAATTTATCAACCTGTGTGCAGTATATCACATATGTTTTATGGCACTAAAACATGGAAACACCAAGCTGCAAAAACTAACATCACCCTATATAGTTAGTATATTTAGGGAATTAAACAAATAAAACGTTTCACATTTCATTGTGTGATGCAGAGCAGGGTGCTGGTCTTGGTCTCGATTTGGTCTCAGGTTATGTCTTGACTATAATACAAAAAAAAATAACAGACTAGAATCCTAATATTAAGCTGATTGTGTCTTTTTAAACAACTTTGAAAGAAATGTCGGGATTCCTGTAGTTAAAGGAATATGTTTAAATGGAATAAGCAGTTAACACCTGACAATTCTTTTAGCGTCTTCGTTTAGAAAAAAATAGCAGTTCATTTTGTAGGTTCCAAAAATATCATGCTGGTTTGAGTTAATACTATCACATTCACATTGCATAGACTTTGCAATGTGAAATCTATGCAACACTCTTATTGTTCAGAACTTCTTACCCTTTGGTGGGGCTGCAGTCACTGCCTTTACACGAGCCTGAGTTGCTGCCACTGCTGACGGAGGCATTGCCATGATCTCTATTACTGGGTGCAGCTGGAGGCCGCCTGGAAAGAACGAACCAACTCTTTACCTCTTACCATGCAACTAAAGACCACAAGTGGACTGATAAGCAGTTCTACTACACATACAAAGACGGAAATGCACATAAATACAAGGCACTGACTCGTGGCCACCAGCATGCCACTGCAGCATACACACTGACAGATCACAACACTCAGACATTTAAGTGGATATCAACAGAAAATAAGCCTGCAAGAGGAACGTGAACACACACTTCTCTGGATATTGATAATATTATTATCAAGAAGGGAATGGGCTCAGTGATTTAAAAAAAGACAAGCAAAGTAGAATCCAACAAAAGCAAGCTAACTAGTTGGTGCACAGACAGCTTTTTTCTCCGACTGTAAGACATCGTGAGACACCAAAAACATTCCCATGCTCAAAAAACACCAAGACTTGGACTCTCCACAGACCGGGAACGTGGCGTGGATGGAGAGTTTGTCGAGCGGCGATCCGGAGACTTTGTGGAGGTGTATCCTTTAGTGGGCGACTTGGTCGATGTATAGCCTTTAGTGGGACGCATTGAGACCATGTAGCCCGACTCCATGGGGACATAATCTAGCTCTATGAACCTGCAGTAGTCAAACCTGAGCAGGCAGAAACAGGAAGGTGTTAAACCGCAGAAGGCGGATCAGCAAACCGTACCTGCATGACGCGATGTGTGTGAACACATGCAGGCAAACTGCACCTGTCCTGAGGGGACAGGAGAAGCTCTCAGGTGGTGGCTGCAATGAATATCACCAAGCACTGAACTGACCCAGGTGATGATGCCTTCTGAAAGGCTCTGCATTTGGACAATCTGTTGCTGTAGGGCTGCACTGACGGAAAACATAAACTAATAGTGTGGATATTAAAACACAATCTAAAAGTGAGAAAAAGAATGGCCAGAGACGTCTTAGAGGGATAGCATAGCAAGTGTCATGACAAAACTAACATTTGCTCGTAAAAACCTGGATATTCAGAAGCACTTTATGCCAAATATGTTTTCACACAAATGATTCTAAACAGCAGAGGTTATGAACACTAGGTAATACTGATACAGAAATGATGACAACATGGCTAAAACCTATTTTATTTCAATACAAAGAAAATCTTTTGCTTCAAAAAATGCAGTAGAGCTGATCACTAAGACCTTTCTATCACTCCTACAACAGAAACTATAAGACAATTTACAGTATAGCCAAAGGATGCTGCAGTAGGGAACTGCTTCAGGATAATGAAAGACAGCTTGAAAGTTAGTAGGAATAGCAATATTTGCATATTCCTGGTAAAAATTTAACCTGTAGTAGACAGTCATCTCTTGTTTGCACTCTCTGTCAGACCAACACATATAAAACAAGAGGTTAAAAGACTGAAAGCAGGGCTCTATGTTTTTTGCCTTTCCCCCCCTGTTGTTTTTACTTAAACACAGAGGAAAAAATTGTCAACCTTTTTCATTCTTCTACATCCAATTGTTATGGATGAGTAGGATTTTGCTAGCTGTTTGCCCATGATTCCAGCTTTTATATAAAAACATGCTGATGTTCAGAAGTTCTGGATTCTGTCAAGAAAGTAAAGCCTTTTATGTAAAAGCACATCCGTCCCAGGCGGGAAAAAGGAAGAATGCTCTGTGATGGGCAACTTCCATATCTGTGTTCTATAATTATAGAGAGGTTTTAAAGAAAAACATACTTTTTTTTTAATGACTGTTGCCCAGTCACTGACCACCAAAAGTGGAAGAGGAGACAAGCAGATCTACTCAGAGCAGCCATGAGGAATTTACACACAGGACACGGTAACTACAAGCTAACCCAAGGCTCCAGTCTTTGCTTTGCTTCCAGTTGTCATTTAGGGCAGCAGTTCCCAAAGTAGGGGTCAGGGTGTCGAGGGCCAAAATAGAAAAAAAAAATTATATCAAATGTGAATGTACAATGAAACAAATAAATGTATCAAAACTATTCCATAAAATATTTAAATTTCTTAAATGATGAAAGTAAATAATACCATTTTAGTCCTAAACCATAAATGCATTTAAAAAGCATATAATTATATACAGAGTGAAATAATTACACATATTTTACGGCGTCACCAGGTTATCAATAGACTGTCGGTGCTCTCTGGTCCTATTTTTTAGTTGGTCACAGTTGGGAACCCATGACTTAGGGAAACGGGTTTTTTCCTCTATTATTTTTAAAGTACAATTTTAGAATGTTATGAAAGTAAAACTCTTTCAATAACCTCCAACAGCTCTCATAAAATCTCACCCACATACATTTAAACTACTAATTTAACGATTAAACAAAAATAATAGGATTATGTTTATATTTAATAATTTCTCACAAATATACTGATGCTTAAACATGGGCTATCTAACAGTTTTTATTTATTAACTCTTTTAAATTATTTTTGCTGATCTTGCAGTGGTGAAAACAGCTAGCTAGCTAGATACAAGGTTAATGGTGGATGAATTGGATTTCTTGCTATAGGATCAACTTGAAACCCTTAATTTGGAGAAGAAACTCAAAATTAAGTAACCTGGTGTTTACCAGTCCCAAAAGAGATGGGCAACTTCAATGAGTAGCAAAATGGATTTAAAGCTGACAGATTCACTGTGGAGAAGTGGCTAACTGTTAGCTTACAAAAGAAAATAATTTCAAGCTCTTTGGGCTAAAGCATCAAAATGTCTACATATTGGCTTTGCTTGTGTAGTGTCATCG
Organism: Poecilia formosa; assembly: GCF_000485575.1. NCBI lineage: Eukaryota > Metazoa > Chordata > Actinopteri > Cyprinodontiformes > Poeciliidae > Poecilia > Poecilia formosa. The sequence goes on from NW_006800404.1 coordinate 306,969, forward strand.
TGTCCTGTGCAACACAACGAGGGAGGAGGTCAGATATTGACAGCTCAACAGATCTTTGAAAATCAATATATGACAAACAAGCCCAGACATTAACGAAAGGTGAACCAGGCAGACAGGAGCAGCTCAAAACAGGGGATGAGTCTAAGAAGTGACACAATACACAGAGAATCAGTGTCTCTGGTCTGGTTTATTCATCTACAGACGGTGCCTGTGACAGGTCAGTCAGGTGAAGGTGAGCATTAGATGTCAGCATGAGCAGCAAGCTATTGCTACATGATGGAGATAAAGTTTAAAAGGCTTCAGTCTTTTTGATAAATCAGATACAAGAAGAAAAACAACAAAATTAAACAATAAGATATTTCCCATTTGAAGTGAAGCCAGTGTCTCAAATGTATCCACAGGCTAAGCAGTGAGTGGTGAACCAGTGATCACTCATGATCACAGTATGCTTTCCTAGCACAGCTGCTTCCACTATAGCCACTAAACACGATCTCACAAGAACACCGGTCCTCCAATATGAACTCCATGTTCACGTTTACCAGCAGAGTGTAAGGTATAAGCAGGTCTACCTCATCTATTTGCTCGAACAAAAGCTCAACAAGAGCAGCAAAATAAAGTTTTTAAAAATTTGCCTTTGTTTTCCATTTCTGGTTTTAGTGGCTAGAGCGTCAGAGCTGCAGCTACAGCCGGGGAGCATGCTCGCTGAGACTGCAATTCAACAGTGTCTCACGCAGGGGGCGCAGGCACCGGAATGGCCACCGGCGCAGTGGCCGCGGCTGCACTCGTCCCCGATCCCGATGCCGGCTTGGAAGCCGCCGGCACGGGCGAGGACGCCAGTATTTGCTGCAAGCGGCGTTTGGGCTGCAGCGCCTTCAGAGGGTTGAATCTGAGGAAGAGGAGAAATGAGAGAGGAGGACACCATGGCTTCAGACTGAGGCTGCTGCTCATTACCGTGACCGTAAAAAGCAGACATCTTAACACCTGTCAGAGAGGAAAATGATGACAGAGCTTATGTACAAGAAATAACCTAAGCTTAACTAATGCAGTTCATCTGTATTAAGTTATATGTGGAAAGGTTCTAAAAACTTTCCGCATTTGTTTGTGTAAGAAAGATGCGAGCCAACTTATTTTCTCTAAGTAGTCTGTTAGAATAAAGGGGACAGGTCAGAACATGACCACACAAAGGCCCAGTTCCACAGAGAAAAGGCACTAAATTAACAGCTGTTCATTGTCTGAAAAAAACAAAACAAAAAACAAAACAAACTATCATCCTCCTACCACTTCCTGTTATGTTTTTTTGTCATTTTCGTCAGCAGTACAATCCGGTACTGTCACGTTGATCACGTGACTTGTGTGATGCAAAAAAGTGTTTCTATTGCAGTTTTGTGAAATACACCTACTTCAATAAACCACCTCATCCTAGTGCAAAATCTTTCAGGTTATCCTAGCACAATAAACTTTTTGAAATTGCTTTGTTTCCATTAAGCAATGTCAATTTGTGCAACAATCAATATAGTCAGTAAGTCATGTTCCTGTTTCCTTGTCTTTTCTGGCCCGTGTAGGACAAACTCTGGTTTTAGAAAATAATACCACCACTCTCCCTGGATCCCAGGAGTTTCCATTTCTATATTTGGATGACACAGATCCCTCAGGCACTAAAAAGGCGACACATTTTTGTAAAGGCAAAATTCAATTATGCATTTTTTTTTAAATAAGCAAACTGACAGACCACATTGCCACTATAACTTCACAACTTGTTTGTCTGAAACATGAAATATGGACAGATGGGTTCAGGACTGGCTTGAATATTTATGCACCACTGACCCACAAATTGTCTGACCACAACTGCATTAGGATCCATTTGGTGTGCAGACACTTCAGCTCATCTCCATCTCACACCTTACACAAAACTCTTCTATGTCCCGAAAGAATTACACACAAACATTAACTTACTTATTGTTAAAAAAAATAAACACATACAGTGCATCCAGAAAGTATTCACAGTGCTTCATTTCTCCCTCAGTATTACTGCAGCAGTGATTAAAGAATAAAGTTGAAAGAATTATGCTAATTAGGAACTCTCAAGCTTCCATGTCATCTTGAGGCACTGTGCTAATGATCATTGAGTGAGTTTTCTGCAATAGCCATTAGAAGAGTTTAAAGCTCTACATGTGACCTCAAATGTTGTAAAATAGGAATCTCTTTAAGCCACTAAATGTCCCCTATGATACACAGAAGTAAGTAAAGCTATACAAACCCTACAGAAACAGAAGAAAATCACTTACACAAAATGTAAGTCACTTCTGAAATATATCCCTGGTTCTGGCACCATGTTTAGGAATGACTGGATAATAATTGCCAACTAACATATGAGGAACATTTGAAAAAAATAAGCAACTGTATGGAATACCACTGTTTCTGATAAGTTATTAACAATCCGATTTGCCCGTTTAACCGAGGTCCATTCAGAAAGAGTTGCTAAAACTCTATACTGACAAAAACCATTTCAATTACCATAATATAGGATAACATGGCAGATCGCCATTAAGCTGGACTTGAACCAAACACAGAAAAAGGATGTTTTCAATGAGATTCAGGGAGTTAACAGACAGGTGTCAGACTGAGACAGGTGTGTTTTTTTTAAGACTTTATCAGGATCATTTACAGGGATGTTCTCTTTGGAGACATCTGAACGCAGGATATCACTGATGTAGATGTAGAGATGTGCCTTCAGATTCATTACTGGATTTATGATTCCAAATGCAGCTGTCTCTGATCTGGTATTCATGGCAGCTGGAACATGGGGCAGTGACTCAGCAGACTGTTTGATGCCAGAGATATGACACAAGATGAAGCCTGTCCCTAAACATGTATTAAATTAACAGTGTAGAAAAAGATTAAATGGGAGGGGAGTTTTTGCCATAAAATATAATAAATATGTCATATTTAGGATTTGTCCATCTTTGACTTGATGACAATTTTTAACACACAAGTCTAGATTTATTTATTTAGCTGTGTCCGAAATTCCCTTATTTTCTGTTCAGTCATTGTGATGCCAATATTCATGTACTGGAGTAAAACCAGAACTAAGTTAAGTAAAGTAAAGGGTAAACTCATCCATCCATCCATCCATCCATCCATCCATCCATCCATCCATCCATCCATCCATCCATCCATCCATCCCATCCCATCCCATCCCATCCCAGCCCATCCCAGCTCATCCTGGGGAAATCCCAGGAAAGACTGAATAAATTGTTTATCCAGCAAGTCCCTGGTCTTCCTCATGTCTCTTCCTCCATCACATGAACACCAGTCCCTCCAAAAATAAAATACGTCAGAATGAAACAAAAGCAGTAACTGACAAAACTTTAAGAGCGGATCCAGCTGATAATTTGGTTTAGGAAACCACAAGTGAAAAATGTTTTACATGAAGTTTTACATTTCTTTTTTCTTTAACATATCTTTAGTTCATTAAATACTTTTGCTGCTTTCTGTGTTGAATCTACATTTTCTCCATGCGCCTTGGCAAGGACTCTTCTCATACCCATTGGTTCCTCCTTTTGCCACAAAAAGCTTACACCCATCAAGTCATATCATCCAATCTAGATGTCAAGTTAATGCATAAGCTTGATTGTTTTCCTCAATCCATTTTGTTGTAGATGGATGACAGCTTTTGTTTCCAAAAGAGACTATGAGGACTTGTTTTTCTTTTTTTCTTTTGCTTAGGTGGCACACTTAACACTGAAGAAGTCAGATAAATTTGGGTAAAAATGTATAATTTCATGTGGTTAGTGGATTTTAAAATAGTTAATCAGCCAGCTCTTAACTTGCAAACAACTCTATCATCTTATTTAGAGAAATAGGTGACACTCACTTAGTTTCCACGCCTTGAATCTTTGTTTTTGTCACCCAGAGACATTTCCAAACAGTTGAATTCATGTTTTCAGATAACATAGGAAAAATGTACATGTTCTAACGTCAGTCACTATGGAACGTTCTATTTCAGTTGAACTGTAGGGACCATATGGCAAAAAGTTTCAGAAGTAAACCGTGACTCTTGAAGACCTTAGTGGAGCTTGAGATTGCTAACCGATTGTTACCTTGGAAACTGGTCCATAGCTGCCCAACAACAGTGGCAGAGTCTGAAGAGGCTTGTGCAAAGAACTATTGCCCACACAAGATTGGTGTGCAAAGTCCTCCAATGTGATATTCCATGTACATTTTATCCCAAAGGGGACATCCACTGTTACAGCAACTCAAGATCATAAATAGACCTTCATGACAATAAGTGTCAACAAACCCAGATCATGTTCTACAATTTCATTCATCCACCCTTGATGTTAAAGTCAATGTGAAGCTAATAGCCTATATGGTAGGTACCTGGTACCTACCATATAGGCTATCTGATATGCTGTCTTATGTCAGTGGTCAAAATGAAAGTGTTTCATCAAAAAATATGAGCCCCAATCCTCAACACTGAACAATATCTACCTCGAACTGAGCAACACGCGTGTAGAAGAACGCTGAAAGTCCTGTTTACTTCTTACCGGCGAGAGCCTGATGTCGTCCTCCGACTGGCTGGAGCAGGGGCAGACATGGAGTCAGACAACCTCTTGCTAGGCTTGAAGGTTCGTCTGTTGTCGGCCTCCTGTTTTCAGCTTAAGTCCAAGAACTCGGAGGCTGAAGGAAGAACAGGCAAGCATCAAGAAACAAAGGTCAACCAACAGCTGCTTCATTGACAGCTCCTGTGTTTAGGTCTGGGCACTTCAGCAAGCAGGCTGGCATTGCTGACTCAATTTGACAATTAGCTGGATCATCACAGACTAGACATCAAAGTTAATCAACCAATCATCTCTCAGCCTTATGGGTGAACCACCCAGTCAACATTAGTCTGTCTTTTCTCAAGTCAAATGCAATGGAAACTGACATCTGCATCTGTAGCTCAAGTCCAATTTAAGCACAGATGTGACTTTATAAATGAAGAGAAAAGGCAGCTCAATGTAGCAGTTGCGCTTGATGGCACTTTAAAACCAAACATGGTTTTAAAGTGCAAATATGTTGTATATTTCTGCCACAGCTGTGCCAGAAATATCCTGTCAGCATCCAATATGTGAGCTTGCAGGCTGAGACAGAGAAAGGGGAAAGCACATGGAAGCGGATTATTGTCATCAATAATGCATCACCACTTGGTTGGGTCTTGAGAGCCAGGCTTGTGTATGTGAGTAACTAACTGCAAGCTATTTCCTGCTGTTCTGTCTGCCAGCTGTGATTCACTAAAAGAATCTCACTCACCCCTTTCATCACTTGCACAGCATATATTTCATTCAATCCAGTACATGTAATGTATTTACCATTAATTTCTAGGTTTATTTTAAGTCTTTTAACATCAGTTTATTTTTCACTTTTACATCAACTTAATGTAAATAATGACATGCCACTTGAAAATTGGGAGCAATACACAAATCATGTCTTCATTCTGTAGGTGAAGACGCTGACCAAAGCGGAAATTCACTTTATAAAAACATGACAAAACTTATCCCAAACATGTGGGACAGCTGTCACACATGAAATGTTGGCTCAAACAGTCTGGCAGTTGATGTTTTGGTATATATTTTTAAAATATAAAGAATGATAAATGATACGTTTTGTTTTTCTTTTTTGCTACAGTTTATTGTGGTGAACTATGATCTCAGGCCTCACAGATTCATCAGTGCATGAAAAGTCCAATGTATGGGAAACATGGAAAATTATCATGGATGCATTATCCATGTCTTAAATTAATTACATAGCAATGCACTTGCACTGTTGCCTTGCAGCAATAAGTTCCATATGTCTGGGTTGTCAGGAACTCCACTTGCCTCCCACAGTCCGAAAATGAGACTGTAGAGCTAATTGCTTGACATTAATTGCCGTTAAGTGTGAGTGTGTGCATGTGTGTTTGGTTGCCTTGTGTGTTTCTGTGTTTTCTTGTGATAGACTGACAACATGTTCAGGGCGTTTGCTACCTCTGACCCTGCCAGGATAAACAGATATTGACCCTTTACACTTTTATTTAGTTGATTTCACAGTTTTGCGTGTTTGGCTACACAAACAGACAAGCATGCAAATTGAACTTGTCATTTTATCAGAAAACTTGATGAGGAATAATGGAGAGCAGCTGTCAATAGTAAGCACTGGCAGCCCTTGGTGTGTTGCAGTGAACACTTTTGAGAAGGTAACAAGACTGATGTCCAAATACTTTCCAAAGTAAGTAAGATTAGTAAGATGCAATAAAATACTGCATTACTGAGAAGTTCTGCGTTTAAGACATCTGTTACCATAGAGGCAATGCCTCACCATTATGTAGCCTAGCATGTACGAAAAACACTGGTAAGCATCTAGACTTACATGCTTTTAAGACTGTTCCGATGTAAGGGGAGACGCCGTTAATGACACAGTGGTATAAATTATGTGGCATGAATTCAGTCAGATTTGATCAAATTAACAAACACATTGGAAAGAAGGTGATATTGTTCAGCTTCTAAGCTAGCTATTCCCAACTTTTGTAAACACCGCTGTCTATAAGACCCCGATAGGTACGCTACTTCCACAGGCAAGTTAGTTTGACTTGAACAAGTAGCCATGGTTATTTGAGAAGAAATAATTTGTGAGAACAATTGCAGTTGCAATGTTCAATACTTCCGTCCCTCTGACTTTCAACGTCTGTCATGGCACCTCGTGTGATTAAGTGTGGTGTTGCAAAGGGTCAACAGAGAAAGGACGGATTTACATTTACTGTTTGACCTCAGTGACCAGCTTTAGTTAAACCTCTTGTCTAAAGTAAATGAGTCTTCTAAAGAAAGCCTGTTCTCCATATCCAGCTGCTGACACAACACATCAAACAGGAGAAGAGCGCATCATCTTGCATGATTTACTAAGTTAGGCTGGTTATGTAATGACGTACCCGTCCTCAGAGATTCTGACACGCAAGCAGCTTCTGTGCTGACACGGCGGAAGTACCGAGCAGGTTACGAGAACGAGACAACCTGTGAAAGAATGAAGAGTACTGGGAGGGACCGGGTGAGACGAGAGCCAGTGTGATGGCGGGAAGAGATGGCACGTGTAGCGAAGGAGAGAAGACGGCATGCAGAATGAAGAATTGTGTGATAAGCTAAGTGTCTCTGCAGCAGAGGAAACACTGCAGTGTGTGCTTGCCTTCTAAGCCTTGTGTGACCTTCACAACACCCAGCAGGATTAATAGCAGCATCAGTGCATAAAAATACTGACACCTGAGTTTCAGAGGGCAACAAAACACAATGTAAATGCAGAAAAACAACAACTGAGCTCAGCTGCCTGAGAAGACTGCAGCGGTCGACTCATGACTGACAGCGTACAGGCCAGACAGACTGGTGAAGGGTCATGGTGAGCCAGGGAGTCTTCTGTCTAATATCCCAGGACATGTGTGTACTGTGTGATTGCTGTGAGTGTGTTTTGTGTTTATGTGATGTTCTGCAGAGGTCAATATGATGCTGAGGGGGGATGATAGGGTGAGTTTCTCCATCAGTGAGCTGGCCTGTTGCAACATGACTGTTTGTTGCATGTGACACTTTGTGTTTTGTTAAATAGATGCCAGAAAATTCCTGAAGAAGTCTGATCAACTTTCAGCTTCTCTAATTAGCTAGGAGAATAGCAAGATGCTACTCATCTTGAGAACTTGCAGCAGACAATATCTATTTGCTGACAGATCTTTCATGTTTGATTAAGAAAAAATACAGTTAAATATTTTCCATTTAAAATTCCATAGTTTTCAGACTCAACCTCCAATATTTTCAATGTTTGGTCCACTGTTGATGTCCCAGTACAAATAACAACAATAAATTAGCTCAAGTCTGTCTACAAAAAACACCCCCCAAAAAACTCCAGATCGCACAAAAAATACAAATACCAACGGACTTAGAAGTTTTTAACCATTCCTCCAGAGCTACATTTATGAGGTCAGGCAGTGATGTTCTCCACTCCAATTCATCCTAAACCTGCTAGGTTGAAGTCAAGACTCTGGGTAGGTCTGTCAACATCTTAAACTAGTTTTATTTGAATAATTTCATTTAATGTTTAACAGTTTAGATGTTGGAAGCAAAGCAAGAAAAAACAGTTTTTTTTTTTTTTTTGCTCAGCATTGCATGCTGGAACATGTCAAGATGTCAGTAAAGGTAATCGTAAGGTGTAATATGCAATGAGTGCTATAGGAAAACACAGACTAAACCACACTAGTAGACACAGAATGTGGACTCTTTCCACTAAGTTCTTGATAGACTTGGAGATGCTCTGAGCAGCCCTTAGAGAGCACTCACACCAGCCCAACTTAGTCCTGTCTAGTCTGTTTAATCGAAAGTTCAGTTCAAGTGGGGAGGTGTGAAAGCGCAACCAAACTCTGATGCAGACCAAAAAAGCAAACTCTGGTCTGCCTACAAAGCTATGTAGGTCTAGGTTTGGTTGAGGTAAACTCTGGAAACGGTCTGAATGCATATGTGAAAGCTAAGTGTACCAGAGACCGCTCCAAAAGCAGGACTGTAGCACAGGGCATTCTGGGTAAATACAACCAAAACAAACGTGCGTGTCTCATGATAGTGTCAGAATTGGCTTGTGGTCTTTTATCAAAAGCAAAAGAGAAATCCTACAAATGCTAAAATTTGGGAGACAAGTTTTTGGAAAGGATTGGTTGGTTTGACACAGTAGTGTGAAAGTGAACCGCACCAGCTGAAAATTTCACAAATGTTGTAATTTTGGTCCCCAATTGAACCAAGTCTACCAGACTAGCATGTGTGAAAAACCCTGATTGCATGAAAAAGTAATTGAAAACCTTTTCTAACATTAGTACATCTTGTGGAACCTAAAATGTGACGTTTGGCCTTTAAAGCAAACAGAGATCAGGCCAGTCCTGCAGAGTCACCCTGCTGCTGCTGCAGTGTGTGTTGCCCAGCTCAGCTAAACTTTTGCCAAGCACCGCAGCACACTAAAGCCCAATTAACATAATAAGTCTGATGCAGTTCAACCGACCACAATCTAGGAAGTATCTGACACATTCACCAGAGGTTTTAATCTTAATAGTAGTTGCTTGACAAAAGTCCCTGCAGAGTTTTTCTCTCAACAAGCAAGACTTAGCCCTCATTAGGCTTATCTGGTGCTCAATGTGAGTTTATTCAGGTCAGGAGCCTGAAATATCTAATACACTAAGGGTTTGTCAGTAGTGAGTCAAGCTACATTGACAGAAATCATGCCTGAGTGCTGCTGCCCACAAAAGCATGCTAGTGTTTTACTCACAGCCAGGAGGAGCAAAGGAGCATTATTACAAACCAGAAAATCAATGTTTATGATCACATTAGAAGTGGGAGGAGACTGAACTGCATTCATTTGTGGCACTCTGCAAATCTACAAGAAGCTGACTGGGAGGAGCCTTGGATTTATAGAGCTGTCTGTTCTGTGAGCAGAGCTTCTAAAGCACTTTTCCAAATGAGACTGTTGATGTTTCTAGAGACAAGGCAGTCAAATCACATCTTTAAAGGGGCAGTAATGTGTCTTTTCCAGGCATATGGTTCCATTTTATAGCACAATCAAATAACTGTATTACCATCAGGTGTTGACTTTGTAATTTAATACCTTGAAATTGGGCCTCTGTCTCTTTAAAAACTCCTGCTCTTTCTGAAGCTCCGCCTCCAGGAAGTCATCACAATAAAGCTCCTCTGTTAACCCTTTCACAACATTTTTATCAGCGTTTCAGTGAGAAATAGCTCATATAATAAGCTCAGCAGTTCCACCAGGTGTTTGCTAAATGTTGCTGACTAGTCTGAAGGAGCTAGGGGAAGGCTGCTCTGTAATGTGGAAGCTGTGAAGCTTGGAAACTGCAGCTCCAAGGAGGAGCTTTGTCTGGAAGGCGGGGCTAGGTCCACCCAGGCGTTTTGCAAAGCTGAATGGTTTCCATGGAGTATAGAGGATTTCTCAAACATGCATGGAAGAATCAATGGAACAGACCAGGTATGTTGGACGTAAAGCTCAAAAAAGTAGATTTTACATAAACAGTATGATGACTGCATGATTTCTGCAGGTAGACATGTGTGCAGGTTTTGAACCATTGTCCTACACAAAGGACAGCTGGTAGCATGGTTAGCTTCCAGCAAGAAGGTTCTGGGTTCTGGAGTCTTTCTGCATAGAGATTGCATGTTGTCCCAGTGCATGGCTGGGAGACATGCAGTCTCCCAGTGCATGACTGGATGTTCTCCCAGTCATGCACTGGGACTGTGGAAAGTTTTGGGACATTCCACAGTCCCAAAACACGACTCTTAGAGCAGTTTAAAGAGACCAGTAACTCATAGTGTGAGTGCGTGCAGGGTTGGGTGTCCTGTGATTCTAAACCATATGCTGCAGCTGTTCTTTGCTTTCAAATAAATGTTGTTCCAAGACTTGTCCTTTGTGATTAGAAGCACAAACTCTAATTAAAAAACAGTGCAAACAACTCCAACTGACTGTGGCACATAGTGTCAAATAGTGTCATTTGTACCACAAGCAACACTGAAGATATTTACAAGGATTAAATAAATGAAATTCCTGTGAAAATGTTTTGTAGTCTTACATATTTTACTTCTTAACTATGATTGTTTGTGTTCACTTAGTTAATAGAAATATGGAATGATTAGGTTTTCTCTCCATGTGTGCATCTTACCAAACACCATGCGGTTACAATGAGTGCCAAGTCACCATGGAGACGGTCAGTTTTCCACTCGTGTGTGAAACGTGAGCAGAAGGAGAGCTGCGGCCGACGGATAATGCTGGAAAACGGGACAAGGGGGTGGGTGGGGGGGGTCTGCAGCTGATGAGGAGGGCAGGCTGCAAGGGACAAGAGGAACCAAAAACCAGAGGGAGAGGTCTGGCTGGTTTTCATCTCCTCACTCTTGTGTTGCGTCGCTGAACAAGTTGTATTTGGATTAATAAATAGATCAGGGTGCATATGGCATGGCCCCAAGCACAATGTCTTATTGTTGCAATATTTAAGAACAAACCCAAAGGACTGAGTACAGAATCGGAAGGACAAACAAAAACTTGCTCGGAATGAGTATCCTGTGAGCTGTCAGTCAGCTGTGTATGACATCTGGAAAAACACAAAACTTTTAATCAAACCAACTGTTTCAAATCCAAAAAAAAAACAAAAACCATCCAAGAAACAGTAGAAGATTGTTTTGAAGTTTCAAACCTCAGACTCCTTCAGAAAACCTCTGAAGAAGACATTGACAACTTAATTCATCACAAAATGTAAAGAATGGGGGTGGCATCAGATTTTAGCAGTTACAGGATTTCTTTTTTGTCTTTAGTAAAAATACACAAGCCATCTTTCCCTCTGGTGCTAGATTCATGCGATTGCATTTCCCCAGATTGCCCTGCGCTATAGTCCACTTCCTGCTTTTGGAGAAGGTATTGGTCTGCATTCAAACTGCACCAAAATTCACTTCAACTGCACCAAGACCTAAGCTTTTAGCCGGACCAGACTTCACTCTTTTGGTCCATGTCAGAGTTAGATTACGCATTCCCACCTCCTCAAACAAACCGACTTTCTAGGTAAACGGACTGGAGTTCGATTAAAGAGGATCAAACTGGGCTGTTGTGAATGCACTCTTAAACTCAGAGTGCATTAAAAGCCTATTGTTCTTTTACTTGCCAAGTACAAATAAATACATATCATAGCCATAACCATAATCTACAACATTTAGTTATTTTTCTTGGAATCCGCCAAGATTTTAAGATTTGTCAGCTTTTCCACAGCAGTTTTGAGGTCAGGACTTTTTAAATGCTTAATGTTATGTATGTTTGTGATCATTATCTTGTTATGTTATTCCCTGAGATGAAGGAAAACTAACTGGAATGCTGAGGGAAAAAAATCCCAAGACTCAAACTTGCTATAACCAAGGTTATCATAGTTAGCTAAAACAAACAAAACAAACAAAGACTGGTGACAGCAAAAGTTGAGAGAAAATACCAGAGTGATAAAATGATATCTTCTGTTGCATAATCATTACCCAGTCAATTTAATCACAATGCAATACTTTGGTTAATTTTTAGGTACAGGACTCAAAAGGTGAAAGTGTGAAAAAAAAATCAAAACTACTAAAATTACTCATAAAAACCAAGCTAAAGCAAAACTATATTTAACTAATAATAACTAATAAAAACTAACAAACCAATAAATAATAAAACAGGCTGAACTAGACACACAAAAAGCCACAACTACCCCCCCCTCCTTAAAACTCTTCATGCATTATTTGATTTTGCATAAAGATTATTGATATATTCTTGGTAATCATCCTAACTTACCCCTGTGGTTGAGTGAGACTATGCTGATTCCATGCACATTTACAAGAAGCAGTCATCATTGACTCAGTTTTGCATAGAAACAGAGTTATTCCTTTCACCATGAAAAAATATTTCGCGCCTTAACATACCTAGAGTAAAAATCCCTGTCATTTATCAGGTTGGGGCACAATCAGAAAACAAAACAAAACAAACAAACAAAAACAAAACAAAAAAAAACAACAACAAAAAAAAACAACAAAAAAACAAAAAACACAAATGCTGCAAGGTCAAACTGCAGCGCAAAGCAACCTGTCACGACTCGCTGCGAGCAAACATGGACGACTCTTACCCAGAGTCCTGGGCACACTGTCCTAGACGATCATAGTTCCACAGGAAATTAGATGCAAAAATCGTTGGAATTCCAGTTTTGGTGCAGTGAGTGTGCACGTAAAGGCTGTAAGGAGTTGAGCTGAATCAGGCACACAGCGTGAGCAAAACATCTGCCGGCGCAGGAGCGCAGTGCGCAGCTTCCATCAGCTGCAGCAACATAAACAGAGCAGAAGCAAACCGGAGGCCTGACTCAGAGCTGAATTAACCATCGAGATCTACACACTCCCTGCATAGTCTCTCCATGCATTCATTCTTTTCTGCTTAGAACAGTTTTAGTCCTTGACGCACAACACGGTCTTCACTCTTCCGCCTCAAAACGACACGTATGTCGCAGTCACCAGTGGCCTGACGGCTGCACTAACCAGACCTTACCTGTGCTCCTTATGTCTCATATGGATTTTTTTTCCGCTTTTCACGCTCCCATGTCCTCGGTTCTTGTGGTTTGAGCTCTGCCCGATAGAGCGCTGATCTTGGCTCACACGCCCGGCGAACAGAGGCGGAGGGAGGCGGAGGAGGGAGGGGTTGGTCCAGGGGGTGATGCAGGAGGTGAGCTGGATGGAAGGAAGGAATAAGGATGGATGGATGGAT